>NC_079271.1:600000-804165 GCF_947241705.1 Saccharomyces mikatae IFO 1815
TATAGATTTGGTTGAGAGCCATTTGTGTCTCCGCATATGCCGCACTCGATCATGTTGATACTATTCATTACGACTCTATCTTGAAACATTTCGCTGATAATATCTATTTCTTGCTCTTGTTGTTCTTCGTCTTGCTCATTTCCTGCGTCAGTGGTTACAGCCTCCACGTACTCGATAGCGCTCTTAATCATAAACCCCATCCTCAAATTTATAGAGACTGCATGTTGCCCCTCACCGACTTCCAAGTAGTTGGATTCAATTCTGCAGATAGGACATTTCAAATCGATGCTGTACTTGTGCCACTCTCTTATACAATTTAAGTGAAACTGGTGCCTGCAAACTTCTAACCGGCCAAACTGCTTATATTCTTGATCGATTTCCAAACAAATGGGACACTCTTCCATTTTTCATATGACGCTTGAATATTTGACTTTGATGGTCTGATTTATCTCTTGGTTAGTTCCTTTTCTGTTTTTTTTTCATTTTTTTTTTCATTTCCTATTGCTCTGTATATATATTGATTGCCACTTCTGACTTGATACGCCATCCAATATGAAAAAGGGATATATGAAAAAATAGCTAAGCACATAGATAAATAACATGTCCCGCCACCAGTTTGATTTAATAATGTGTTTGAAGCAGCCTGGCGTACAGACAGGTCTTCTCTGTGAAAAATGTGATGGCAAATGCCCCATTTGCGACTCCTACGTGAGGCCCAAAAGGAAGGTTAGAGTATGTGAAAATTGCTCGTTCGGTAAACAGGCTAAAAATTGCATCATTTGCAACTTGAATGTCGGGGTCAGTGATGCATTTTATTGCTGGGAGTGCTGTCGCTTGGGGAAAGACAAAGATGGCTGTCCTAGGATCCTGAACATTGGTAGCAATAAGCTGGATAGACATTTCGAGAAAAAGAAAAAAGTATAGTACATACATATAAACGACGTTAAAATATTAATAAATAACAGGCATACACAACTTACACTACAGTTTTCTTCCTTCTATTCGTTACTATGTTCATCGTGGCGAGAGTCGCACGCACACACCTGTAAACTATCTTCGTTGAATAGGAAGCTTTCCTCAATATCATCAATAACATCATTATCATCATTATTACCTCGATCCTCCTCTCCTACTTTATCATCGTGTAAAATATTCTTTCCAGCTTGTCGTTTGCCAGTCACATCTTTTATGATATTAACAAACAGTTCATTTCTTTTGATTTCATAGATTAGCCAATCCATTTTGACAGCCAGCTGTCTTATGCGGTTTATCATATCCGTCCTAGTTTTGGTGCTAATAGGCACACATTTCCCCATCAACATCAGAATACTTTCACTTTTCTTTAATTTCTCCCATTTTGCTGCTTTGATAGACTGCAGTCTTTCAATTCTTTCCGTAACAGTAATTTTTCTTTTATTACAAATTGTGTTTGCTATACTACCAATTTCCACGTAGCATCCGTCATACGCTGAAAACAAGTTAATTGAATCAATCCAGTTGTCTCTTTCATACTTAGTGGCGCACTTCCAGATAAAATTTCGATGACATGTATGCAAGTATAACAAACAATCAGCATTTTCGTCTTGAAGAATCGGGAACTCGTTCTTCTCAGAGAGATCCTCTTCATCATTATCAATGTATGAACTTACTTGATCCTCTGAACTGGAAGAGCCATCTGTTTCACTTTCGCTGTTACTCACGCTGTTGGTACTATCAGTAGGGCTAGTACTATTTTCCTCTTCATCTGAGGATGTGTCAAAAACTCCTTCATTCCGTCTAGTAGTGCCACTTGAAACCGCCGTATTGTTTATATGATTACCTGTAGAATTATGCTCTGTATATGCAAGCACCAAGCTAGAGAAATGCGACTTTCCCAATGAATCTCGTTCACTGTCTGCAAACAAACCGTTGTAAACATCAATTGTGCTTCCTGGAACAAAGGAAAATCCTGATTTAAAATCAATTATATAGTTTGAAGTTCCTGATTTTGGATCTTTCATCATTTGTGGATTTATCCAGTCCATTTTATCACAGATTAACAATCCAAATGATGTTAATATGGCAAATTCCTTTTTCCAATGAATCTTTCCAGAATTCACGATAGAAAATTTTCTACTGGGCATGCCTAGATTCATTATTCCCCCCATTTGGAGAATTTTGCAGTACTTATAGTCCGAATTCTTGAACCCAGACCTGGTATTATCATTCAGAATTTCGAAATTTGGTAAATTTAGTTTATTCAGTTGACTTTTATGAAAGCGTAAATAACCGCCTTTAGTGTCATTCATAATACTGTAATACTTTTCGTATCTGTGTTCTTCCTTTCTCAACAAATCTATTTTCAAGGATTTTTTACTCCAATATTTTGAGACCTCTGGAAATAAATTTACTTCATTTAATGAGTCATTTATGATGTGGAAATAAACGTTAATGTCATCTTGCACCAAGGTAGCATTCCCGCTAGAACTAGAGCTTGGATTGTATGAAAAATAGGACGATATTGAGTTTGAGGCCGGCCTATTGCTATTGTTGTGGGTAAGTCCAAGGTTTATTCCATTTGTAGCCCCTGGCGTGTTAGGTGCACCAGATGAAATTGTTGTAGATGGAACTACACTAGACCCACTATTTGAGTTTGTTAATGGATAGAGGTTGGGTGAGAGTGAGAATTCCTTAGATAATAAGCTACCTCTTCTTATCATATCTAGAGGAGAATACATGGAATTTGAAGATAACGTGATAGCGAAATTTGTGTCAAATGCATCTTTGTCAAAAATGCTCTCATCCAAAGTCATTGGTGACATCATAAAATAATTAAACTTCGGTGACTCTTTGGCTGTCACATTTTCATAGAAATATATCAAAATATCTATAGGAATCTCGTTGCCGTTTGAGTATTTGTCATTATGGACTAAATCCACAAAATCATGCTTTGATATTTTGCTTTTATTGTTAGGGTTGAAATAGTCTGTATGCAACATTAATAAGGAAAAAGTAATGAAATAAACTTGTTCTGCATTGTACCAGGAGCAATCAATTCCTTTTTTTTTAGAATGGCTCTTTTGTGATTTATAGTATGTAATGCTAAATGCCATAATCAACCTATCAATTTGTTGTGCTTCTTTTGGTAGCTCCAGAAACATGAGGAGTTTTCTCAGAGCTATGTCTAAGGGGTCGTTTTTGAATTCGAAGCAATTTGATAGTAGATAGCTTAAACAATTTTTTCTAAACTCATCTTCCTTTTCAGTTAAAATGACCCCGATAAACTTCCCATATGGCGCTAATTTGACCAAAAAATCTTTGCAAGAATCACTGAATGCAGGGGCAGGAACTGGTGGTAAATCATCCAACGAAATATTCAGTTTCTGCTGTAGCTGTTGTTGTTGTTGAAGATTCTGTTGTTTAGAAGACGATAAACTAGAGGAGCGAATATTAACGAAACTACTCAAGGCATTAACAATAGAACTACTTCTTCTTGACATACCTGTTATAGTTGAATTCGCATTGCTTTTATTGTTGTAAACTGAAGCAGGGCCTGATCCATGAGGAAAGCACAGTTTGTTGTCGTAACTTTCATTTTCGATGGACTTTCTCTTACAGCATTTGTTCTGAACAAAAGAAGTACTTTGCGATCTAGACCTTGATAACATCTGATGGTCTGAATTATTTACTTCCACATTGTGTGTATCATTGCATATGATATTGTTATCATCGGAGGGAAAGGCTTGGTGCAACCTCAAGTTGTCTGGGGCGGCAATATTTGGAGTTATCTCATCAATACTTCTAATGAATGAAGAAGGAGAGGGCAATTTCTTGTTTTTAGTTGTGTTGTTCTTGTTTATATAATCGAATACATCAACAGTTCTACTGCGCCTCCTTCCAAACCTCTTCTTTGATATCTCATTTTGTTGTTTCGCCAGTTCAATTTGAGGAGTTGCATCAATTGGAATGGCATGCAACGGATTGAATTTCATTGATGATGATGATGACGATGATGATGCAACAACGGTCCTTTTTGAAGGGTTGAAGTATCGTGAAGCCGTAGTAGACGAACCCACGGAAGAAGATGTAGATATCCTGCTTACTGTAGGAAGAGTTGGAGTTAATCTTTCACCGTTAAGAAAGAACTGTTCTTGTGATTTTCTATAATCTCTTGAAAATCTACTAGAAGTGGGAAATTTTTCCATGGTAGGTTTCACAGGGCTAAGTGAAAGAGAGGTTTGTTTTGAGTTTCGCTTTATATTATCGGGTCCAGAATTAACTAGTGTAGTCCTCTCGAGACTAAGCTTGGGACCTCTCTCCATCAAATCTAAGTCATTTTCGGATTTGAAAGTCTTCTCTTCTAAATTTTGTCCACTACTGAGGTGTTGTGCAACCACAGTCTCATCGTCTCCAGAATCTTTTTCACTGCTTGATCTAAAATTTAGATCTAACCTTCCCATTTTGCGCCGTATTCTGCTTAATTTGCTGTGTTTTTTAGTACGCTCAAATTGTCTTGGATTTGATTTATCGTCATCATTATTGGTATGTTCCTGTATTTCAGCAAGTTGAATAAAAGGACTCCTATAACTTTCGTGTTCTCTGATTTTACCAATGTCTGTTGAAATGCTGCTTCCGGCTTTTTTGTTGTCACTTTTATCATTACTGTGTGATTGAAGGAATTTGAGCTTGATAAGTGATGAAATAGATTGGTTCATAATTCAACAAGTACTAGTTGAAGAATTTGTGAGGATGGTAGCTAGCGAAGAGGAACTTGTGATGAAATAAAATAGAATAAATAAAAAATGAACGTAATCAATCTCGGGACGTCAAATGGATCCGATATGCTGTATCTTTCGCCTCACCTTCCACTTGGTACTGTATATTCAGGAAGTATAATGAGCTGTCAGAAAAAGAAAAGTAACTTTTAAAAGCAGAGATCTTTGTACAATGGAACAGCTTTGTAATATGAGAGAGAAGTGTATAGATTAAGTTGAAAGCTGCTGCGCTTAGTCACTGTTACTTTTTTATTCCCTATATAACTTTTCGTAACATTTTCAACATCTCCTTTACGCCAAAAAGAAGAAAAAAAAGGACGAGATGGCCTTAGGTTTTCAGTGCTAATGCCTATTTCTATCGCCTAAAATACATAATATATATGCTAACTATTGAATAAAGGGCCTTTCAAAACGCGAATAAAGCACGTTTTAAAATATCCTGCAAATAATTGATTTCTTTCCCACTTCTACATTCTTTTCTTCAAGAAGTACATCCGAGTACTTCGGATTTGGTCCAACAATATAAAAGAAACTAAACTTTGCTTTGATATTAGAACTGAGTGCTGAGATTGCAATTGAATAAATATTGCGTTTGAAGAAGTAAAACCAAACAGGATTTCAAATGGTTACCCAAAATACGCCGATATTAAATCCAACCGAGGAGCACTATCTAAAGAGAGAATTGCTTCGATTCCAATTAGATCATGAAATTGAAGGGCTGAATAACCAGTTTGCGTTGAGAGATTTTGGGTACCCCTTCTCACCAAATGATCCAAAAGCTTCACAGCCCATTTCAAACAATGATTCATCACCAGTTCTCGGTGGCAAAAATCATTTTAGCGTAAGTTATCCTATGTTGAGCTATGTTTTGCAAGAATTTATATCTACATTCCCTTTACTGTCAACTAATCTGTTAGTTGATGAAAAGTTTTGGCAAACTAAGGTTCAAGTGTTTTTTGAACATTTTATGAGTCTTGGTTTTAGCGAAAGTTACGATAGGGAGGAAGCTTCAAAGAGGAAGAAAATTTCGAAAAAATTATCCAAGGTCATTCTGCTGCTCTTTAACTCTGGTGTTGGATCATCTCAAGAGCAAGCGTACTATAATGAAGATAAATTTGTTCTACAATCCGGCCAAGCGAGGAAAAGATCTAATATTGAGAAATTTGCCATGCCAACTAGGGAAAATTTAGAAAATTTGCTGACCAACGAACCTGTTTTCATTAACGGTTGGGACATTAATATTATATCTGTGTTTGAAAAGAGTTCACGGAGATCTACTGAAAAAATGGAAAACGCTAGAACTCCTAAACCAACGCCAACATCTAATCCTAAAAGCCATGGTATGAAATCATTTGCGTCTACTTCTAAATGGATGAAGAATGCCTTCAACAACACTATTAACAGTACTATAAACAGTATGCCTGAATCTTCAGCATCCTTATTTTCTAAACTTTCTCTTGGTGTTCCTTCAGTTAAGAGCAATGGTTCGAGAAAACATCATCATTTCTTGATCAAAATCAAGGAGCAAAAAGACGAGGATCATAAATATGGTTGTCCCACTGAATTTTTTTATATAACAAGGACTTTTAGCGATTTCAAAAAACTATCGCACAATTTAAGATCAGAATTTCCAGGAAAGAAATGTCCACGCTTACCACATAGAAACAAAAAAGTGACGTCGATGGTAACCAAGATAGAAGTGCTACATAATAGCCAATCTAAATCGTCAACCCGGGAAAGGATTATCAGTACTTTTGATACTGATATGCAGTCTGTGTCAGAGTCAGATACTTCTTCATTTTTACAACCAATAAATGAAATATCTACTACTGAAACAGTTCTTACAGAAAAGGAAACTGAAATATTGAGAAACAATATCCTTGATGAAATCAAAGAAGAAGAAAATATTGATAAGGATGAGGAAGACGGAGACGGAGAATGCGAAGAAAGTGACTTTGACGATTATAAAGATACATCAGATTCAAAAGTCAACACTTTGGTGGGTGAAAAAATGAGAACTTCATTAAGGCAATACTTGAGGAGTTTGTGTAAAGATGTGGAGATTTCCCAAAGCGTTTCTCTTCGTCGGTTCTTCTTAAATGGACCCACCTTAGATGTGAAAGACTTTAATCAGAAAATAGTTGAGGATATTAAAAATAGAGCTCTAGTTGATGTAAGTAATTTGGAGAACCAGATACGCTTTCAGCAGATGGCATTGGAAAAGTCTTTAAAATTACAAGACTCGATGAAAGACTTTAAAACTTCCTTATTAAAAGATGAAAAGTACTTGATGAGCTTACTGGGAGAAATCAAAAACAACACAAAAGTGAAGAATCTGTCACCACTATTGCAAGACTTTGTCGAATGGTGTAAAATTTACATTTCCTCGATGATCTATCAAATGTTTCTCGGAAATGATAACAGTTATGAACTATATACGCAAATCAGGCGTTTGCATAGACTCATGCCCTATACTGTGATGGGTCAAATCATGAAGTTTACTAATCCAATAGCAGTAATGAAGGGAATGATCGAACTATTTATGGCACAGCCCTTTGGTGGACATTCGCTCTTGCAAACAATGTTTTCTACAATATTAACAGATGATTTGAAGTCTCAAAGAGTAGTTATAAAGGAATTAGAAACAAAACTTGTTGGGATGGATCCAGGCGCGCCGGTTGTGATTAAATGCCTGAAAGATTTCATTTTTAATAACGATACTAATGATAAACATGAAACTGAACTGTTTACTATGGAAGCGGTTAATGTAGAAGCCGAATCTATGAATATGCCTGTGCCATTGATAATATTAATCAAAAGTGCTGCTGCTAATCTAATTCCAGACGAGGTTATCGCAGGGCTTATTGAATCCTATTCCTCATGGAAACTACAAAGAGACGACGTGGACACTCTAACTGAAACTGGTGAAGATCATTTAGGTAACTATTTCGCTTACGTCAAAGATTTATTGCAATTGTATATTAAAGAACATGACAAACAACTCATGAAGCAATTGTGGCAAGATCCTGAATTAACACAAATGCTAAAGGCAATCGTGACGATGATTTATGAACCGATGGTCAAGATATTCAAAATTGCAAGGATGGATATTGCTCTAAAAAATTTTGAGAAGTTCATGAGTGATTTGATTAAGCTAGTTGATGATGTTATTAATGGGCAATTAGGCGTTTCTACACAATTCAACGTTGTGGAAGAAATCCATAATCTAGTAACCAAGCATCAAGATGCCTTTTTTGAGTTTATACACGATGTGTACTCAAACGATTCAGAAGGCATATTCGAAGGATTTATCACTTGGATCACTACAATAGTGAAGTTTCTGCAAAGAAGCAAGTTTGGGAAGCCAGGTGAAAGGATTGACTTCAATAAGTTAATTTGTAGAGATAACACGGATATTGATATTGCGCTTTTGAAAAAGCAAATTAATGATGTTTTAAATAAGAAGATTGGTGCGAGGAAAATGTACAAAAAGTTGTTGGATTTGAAGGTTAAACAAGGTGCCAAACAGAGTGATAAGCACGTGGCAGGCTTCCTTGAAAAGAATTGGAGTGATATCAACTCATTAGTTATGCCATCGAGCTCTGGATCATTTGGGCTCGAGGATGGTGATTTGGTAGATTTGGATCTTGATACAGGTGATTATGATTTCCTACATAAAGAGAATGAAGTTGAGCTGGAAAAGAAATATCAGGATTTATTAAATCTTGTTGTTGACGAAAGTGAAATTGATAGATTGAGAACTCAAGTTTTCGCACAAGAATTGAAAAATTATCTGGAAGCTCAAGTAGTTGAGAAGTAAGTTTTCCTATTATATTCTATATTCGCTTCCAATTCTACGGTTCACAAATACGGACTGCAAAGTTGAAATATATTCAAGTTTTATATTTAAAAGAGCAAATCTATGAAAGTAAAAAAGATGCAACGAAAACCAGTCCTGTTCAACGATAATGGATGCTAATGTTTATATCTTACTCTAATATGCTACGAATAGCGCGACTACTTTTTACAAACACTCTTAATTGTAGATCAGGGTAGTATGAGTTTCAACTGAATGTGATACTGCAAGGTATTTTGAAGCGCAAGCCTTTTCACTCAATATTGCTGCACGGAACAACTAAACTACTAGTCCTATAGAAAAGCTAAAAGTTCAACTCTCACGTTATAGTTATGGATTCCTCAATAATAATACCTCCCTTCTTGGAAGTCCAAATAAATATGGTGGAGGGATTGACCAGTTACTACATCTGGCAATGTTCAGGATAGGTTCAAAAAATCTCTAAGATGTGAGGCTCACCATTGTCTTGAAATAAAAAATCCATGAACAGAAAAATAAATTGTCTACGTATATACCTATAAAATAATTATTTTGGAATTTTTCTTAGTAAACCTCCTGACAAACAAACACCATAGGCAAGCATCCCACAAACGTTAGAAAGATTGAACAAAAGACTCAATCCGTGAGACTTCCCAAATTCTTTACGAAGTACAGCGTCCTTTGCCTCTAATTCATCGCCTGTGTATTTCTTACTAATATCTTTTCTTTGTTCTTTGACTCTATGGGTCCAGGGCAATAACCAAAATAAGTTGGTTAACCCACTTACAGAGGCTATCACCAAAGAATATAACGGTCCCTTAGTCAAAGAAATTGGAGCGGTAAGAGCTAGAATGACAGGTGATGCAGCTTGCATTTGGAAAAAGTATGGGAAAATCTTATTTTGTAAAGCAGAAAACTGTTCCTTCTCAAGTACTTTGAATGCGATTGGAGAAGCTACATAGGAATAAAATGTCGTTCCTCCAAATCTGAAAAACTGAGTTGGTGCAAACAAATTGTTAGTTACTTATACTTAAGCACTCATAGTCGGCTAAAACTTGACTGATAGTCGTAATTCCTACATACACAAATGAATAAAAAATAAAATGGGCTGTGATTTTTGCTAAACACATTGCGAATATTGATTTTATTATATCTGAAAACTTGGTTCATTAAAACATTATCTTCGAACAAATTCATGTAAATCCCTTAAATACTATCCCTTCGTTGCATTTATCGCATTATACGTTGCGGGGAGCCTCTCTTTTCGGATGAGAAAAAGCCCAATAAGAACTGCACGAAACAATAAGTTCTCATAATAGAGAAATGATTTTTAATAATAATATTTCAAACTTAGTCTAGGTGAAAATTACTGGTACAGGTATAAAAAAAAATGGTGGTAAAAGCTATTGCTCGAAATTCCATAGGTCGTAATGGGGTTGGAGCTTTTGTGTTCCCATGTAGAAAAATTACGTTACAATACTGCAACTGGGGCGGATCCTCGGAAGGCATGAGAAAATTTTTGACTTCAAAGAGGCTAGATAAATGGGGCCATGAGTTTCCTTGGATACAATTTGAAGTATTGAGGAAGTCCGGTCACCCTCTATTGAGAGCAGAATATACCAATGGACGTGAAAAGGTTGTTTGTGTAAGAAACTTGAACATTGATAATGTAGAGAACAAGTTAAAGCTACTGAAAGATTCTGATGGAGACATCTTACGCAGAAGGACAAAGAATGACAACGTGGAAAGCTTGAACAGTAGTGTGAGAGGTATATGGTCGCCACTGCACGCTGCAAAAAGGCATAGAATTTAGCTTTTAGTATATAGACAAAAGCTGGCAGTAGTGTGAAATGATCGTTCCTGTATATATAGTCTGGGCGGAAAAGATGCTCAATGTTCAATATTCAAATCACATCCTGTCGTTGCTTCAGTCTTACACACGCAATATCGTCGTTGAGTGATTACGAACTTGGTTACCCGATTTTGTTCACTCTGAATTTTTCATTAGTTAATTAGTGTTAAAGAAGAATGAAATATAGTGGATATACTTGTAAGATAACTAAAGAGCCAAGTGAATTACTCGAACATTCAGATTTGATGGATTATATTGAATTTATTGGTAAAGGAGAAACACCTGATAGTTTCAGGGACAAAATAAATGATTTAGTAAAGAAAGAATTCATGAAGATAGAGAAAGAAACAGTTCATCCCGAGGTACGAGACATAATAGCGAAAAGTAAGGGTCCTGCTAAGAATGTTGATGCGCTTCCAAAAGGATTGTACGCTGAATATTTACGACTATCTAAGAATAATAAAAAGCGAGCGTTGAGTTATGATGATGACAATGATACTTTATTTTTGCAAGAATACAAAAGGAAGTACCCCAGGATAAACACTTCCAGGTACGTACCGAACGAGTCTGCCGAACTTGGTTCATTGGGAATTGTAGATTCTTACTTGAAACATCAAGAAATAGTTTTAAGTACGCTTTTACCGCGGACCATATCCAATCAATGGATGATTAATAATGATCATATTCAACAAACGTCTACAATAGTGGAAGAAATGAACAAACGGCAAAGTAAACAAATCAGTGATTTAGAAGTATATAGAGAGGGACTAAAGTGTCGGTATGAGCCTTTGTTTTTACAAATGAGGCGGCAAGTCAAGGAGAAATTGAAACATCCACCGCCAAATATCTAGGTTGCATGAGCACGTAGATAGAGTCCTATGGTTCAAAATTCATAATTTTATTAGTTACAAAAAAACATAGATATGAGTATATAAATGTGTTAGATTTCTTCACAGACTAATTAAAATTATTTGTCCAAAACATCAGCATCGTACTTTTGCTTGAACCAAGAGACGGTATCTTCCTTAGTAGTCTTGTGTGAGTTACCAACGGTACCCTTACATCTCTTTCTTCTAGTGACTCTAGCACCTGGTCTGTTCATGACAACGTAGAAGTCCATACCGAAAATACCGATGGAAGGATCGTACTTGATACCCAAGTCAATGTGTTCGTCAATACCGAAACCGAAGTTACCAGTAGCAGAGAAGTTTCTGTCTCTCAATTGGTATTCCTTGACCTTCAAACCTCTTTCCAAGATCTCTTCAGCCTTTGGACCTCTAACAGTAACGTGAACAGCAATTTTTTCGTTTCTTCTGATACCAAAAGTTCTGACAGTGTATCTGGCCTTGGATTGGACAGGAGTTTGACCAGACAATTGCTCTAAAACCTTGGAGGCTCTGGTCAATCTGTCACCAGATTCACCAACAGAAATGTTCAAGACCAACTTTTCGATCTTCAAATCACGCATAGGGTTTTGAGCTTTGGCAGACATCTTTGGCTATGTTTGTATGTTCTTGGTTCGATTTTATTTTCCACTAATAAAAAAATGCTTCAAGAGATCAATTAATGTACGTGAAGAATCTGACAATAATATCAAGAAATGCAACATAATGAAATATTGGTATAACTGAATAGTAAATGAGCTATCTTTGCTAGCGAAACAGCAATTCACAGCAAAGTGGAAAAAATTGACCTAGAACTGATCACGTGGATGTGAGTCCATTACCCGTAGAGATGCCTCATTCCTTTTGCGTCGCTCTCTACTTTCCGGCGATTTATGCCTGAACTTTTTTATTTCTTGACGAAGTTCCTGCAAAACAAAAATCAAGATGACCAGTGAACACCCATGCCCTTTTGGTGTATGGATGTTTAGCTGTCGAGAGAAAGTATCTTCTCCGGGTATTATGCGATATGAAGGAGAACAGCAAAAGGGTGGCAAAATAAAGAGAAGCTCTCTTCTTCAAATTGCTAAATGACAACTGTAGCAAGAACGTCTGTCCATAGTTGAATATTTCAGGAGTTGATAGAGAGCTATATTGGTACTTTCAAATTAACGGGAAAGTTAGAAAATAATAAAAGGAATATAATAAACAAGAATGCAAGCTATTGCTGATAGTTTTAGCGCACCAAACAGACTAGTAAAGGAACTTCAGTATGACGACGAGCAAAATTTAGAAAATGATTTCGTAACAGGGGCATCTCAATTTCAACATATGGCGCCAATGCTCACGGTTCCACCTATTGCGTCTCCGCAACAGTTTTTGAGGGCACACACGGATGATTCACGAAACCCAGACTGTAAAATCAAGATCGCCCATGGTACGACCACCCTAGCATTTAGATTCCAAGGCGGTATCGTGGTAGCAGTAGATTCTCGTGCTACTGCTGGCAATTGGGTTGCCTCCCAAACGGTGAAGAAGGTTATTGAGATCAACCCGTTTTTATTGGGAACAATGGCTGGTGGTGCGGCAGACTGTCAATTTTGGGAAACTTGGTTGGGTTCTCAGTGCAGGCTGCACGAATTAAGAGAGAAGGAACGTATATCCGTTGCGGCTGCATCGAAGATTTTAAGTAATTTGGTATATCAATATAAAGGTGCAGGTTTATCAATGGGTACTATGATCTGCGGTTACACCAGAAAAGAAGGTCCTACCATTTATTACGTCGATTCAGACGGTACAAGATTAAAAGGTGATATTTTCTGTGTTGGCTCAGGTCAAACGTTTGCATATGGTGTTCTGGATTCTAATTATAAGTGGGATTTATCCATTGAAGATGCTTTATATCTAGGCAAGAGATCTATTTTAGCAGCTGCCCACAGAGATGCTTACTCTGGTGGTTCGGTGAATTTATATCATGTTACTGAAGATGGTTGGATATATCACGGTAATCATGATGTCGGTGAACTATTCTGGGAAATCAAGGAAAAGGAGGGATCTTTTAACAACGTCATTGGCTAATTCGATTTATCAATCATGTAAATGCACGTATGTATTAATGATACATTATTTTCTTCTAGGATCTAAATTAGGTTCCCGTAGAAATCGCGGGAAGCCTCAGTTCTCATGTTTCCAATCATCACATCTACGTATTTTATATAATTATATCTTAAAGTGTCGTTCGTAATATGAGAACAGAAACTATAAATGCAAAGACAGAAGTCAAATCCAGAATTTATGGACATGAATGACGTGGTAGGACAAAAATTAATATACGGAAAGAAATGTAAAAAGGAGAAAACCGAAACCTTAATAATGCGGAACAAAACTAAAAACGCACAGATCCGTACCTTTAATTGTTCTGAAGTTATCTTCATTGAGGGGTTTATTATTCGACTTCGAAAGTACTTGTACTATTGGTCACATCTCCAATTTTTTCCTCGACGACTACATTTACTTGGTTGGTGACCTCGCTCATCTTCCGCCTTTTAGAGTCATGGTCCTCTTCATTTGTTTCTAGAATTTTGCGACCAGTACTATTTCCATTCTCGTTGTTACGTAAAATATCATTAGATTCGTTATGTTCAATACCTCCGTTATCACCTTTGTCACCTTTATTGTCTTTTTCATCCACTTCACTTCCACTATCACTTTCACTTTCACTTTCACTGCTGGTACTACTATCATCGCCACTACCGCTCCCGCTTCCGTCATCGCTAGCACTGTCACTCTCGCTTCCACTTCCGCTACTGGATGATCCACTACTACTAGTACTACTGTCACTTTCTATATTATTTTCCTGTGCAGATCTAGGCTTAAGCTGTATATCAACATTTTGCGCAACTGTTGTTGCAACTGAAGCCGTTGCAGGGGATGTAACCCTGGCATTCTGTCTCGGCTGGAAAAATCGAGACAATGAGGATGGATCAAATGAACCTCGTGCTTTGTCATGCAAGTGATTGTTGGGATGGGATGACGTAGACGTAGATAATTGAGATAAAGGTCTATCTGGAACGTGTGGTGTCTGAACTATCGGCTGAGGTATCGGTTTGGAATTTTGTGCCTTGGCTGCTAGAGCCGCTGTAGTTTCGGAGTTCACTAATTGCTTTACTTCACCTTTTGTGACTTTCGCTGTTGCCGCGTTCACAGCTGCTGCTAAAATTAAATTCAAATGCTGAGGATTCTTGTCCATCAAGGCTGTAAGTGGATTACCTGTAATCCCTTTGTTCTTTGCCGCCTGTGTTACTTGATTTATTGTCATAGCTAGAGCTTGTGTCAAAATTGCGGCGATGACTTGTTTAGATAAACCTTTTCGATCTCGTGTCAGGATAACAAGCTGTTCTTGTAGATATTTCATTGTTCTTTGGTTATCACTCGCAGTATTCTTTCTGTTAGAGGCAGCCCTGTTTGCTGCAAGAGTTTGTGAAATGTTTTGTTTTCTCGCAGTTGAAGTAGACTTCTGAGAAGTAATATCTCTTTTGCCCTTCTGAGGCACTTGCTGCAGTCTGTTTTGTTGTTGTTCGAGCTTTAATTGTGCAGCTTGTGCTTTTGCCACGGCTATCTCATTTTGTTTCTTTTTCTGGCGTTCTCTCTCTGCAATATATTCTTCATCAAGACCCCATAACCATCCTTTGCCTTCCTTAGAAACCTTTCTAAAGGACTTGTTCAAAGATAAATTATGCCTTACAGAGCTTTGCCAGCCATCAGGACAATATTTATAATAAGGAAAAAGTTCTCTTATTCCAGCATAGATTTCCGATAAAGACATCCCTTTGGCGGTCGAGTATTTTCGTATGCAAGTAGTTAACATAGCAGAGTAAGATACAGTAGGTTTTGTTCTATACTCAACTGGAATTTCCTCCAGTGTGTACACTTTCTTTGGTGGCTTTGGTGGCTTCTTCTCCTTCTTTACCGCTGGTTTAGTCTGTACCTTCTTAGGCTTCGTTCCGGTAGCTTTTTTCTTGGACTTGGGCTCGTTCTTCTTCAAATTTTTGGCATTTATTTCGGATTCTGTTATATCAGCGTTTTCTGGACTTTTACTATCGTCATTCCGTTCTTGCTCTGGCAAAATAAACTGAAACGGTATTTGTCCAATTTGAATTTTTGTCTTATTACGAAGTGGAACGGTGTTTCCTTTTTCGACAAAAATGTCATCCACAAAAGCACCATTTTTTCCTATTATAGATAATTCAAACCTCCCTGTTCCAAAATTATAAAAGATCTGGGCATGTCTTCTCGATATGGATTTCGAGGGACCAAGATTAACGTCAACTTTGTGGGAAAAGTCATTCTCAGATCTCCTTCCAATTATTGCATGTAGTGTTTGTACATAAAATGTGAAACTTTGAAAATCTAGTCTTGCATACGCAAAGATGGTCGGTTGCTCATTTGGTAGTGGTAGGTTTTCGTTGATTGGTACGGATGATTTTCGTTCAGTGGTTTCAGCGTCAGTGCTGTTGTTTTCGGTAACAGTGTTATGAGATGGTTGTGCTAATAATTCGTGTTGCTGAAACATTATTGGCGTTATAGAATTATTTCTTGTATCGAGTAGGCTGGCCTTTTCGTCATCTATTGGGGGCAGAGTATCAGCATCTTTGTCTGCCGATAATTTACGCTCTTTTGTATATGAAATATCAGCAACAGTTCGATCATTTGATATGCTTGTACTTTCCGAGTTTTTTGTATCCTCTGTTTTCTTTGTTTCGGTAACATCTTGAGTTTCTTCTTTTTCGTTTTCATGGGGGCTTGCTGCCTCTATATTAATGTTCTCTTTCAATGAAACTTCCTGGGGATGATCACCCGATAAATCCATATTATTTACAGAATCCATTGTTTGGGACAGTAGTTCATTTGAGTTGAATAGAGCCTCATCATTTTTTGCATCAAATTCTAGTAGTTTAGAAAAGTCAGTGTTATCTAAATTATCTGGAAGTTCAAGTTTCAAGTTTTCGTCCTCGTCTGCAACAGGAATTTCCATCTCTTTCTCGATATCAATCCTAGTGTTTTGAGGAAGTTCATCCTCAGTTATTATTTCATGGCTTTTGGGTTGTTCTGCTTCGATCGGTACCTCGTTCCTTGGTGTTTCTGTTATGCTTTCTTTGGATCCTTGATTGTCCATTAAAGTAGAGTTTATCGTGAACTGCGTTTCGCTGGCTGGTGAGGAAGTGCCGAGATGATTGCTACTTTCTACTATTGCCATTTCTCGATCCATTTTATAATATTTGTATTGGTATATGAAAATTTCCCTTTTGATTAGCTAGGCGTTAGATGAGACAAAAACCAATACTAGAAGTATTGTGGTAATGAAAATAGAAGGAAAATAAATTGCTCTCAAATACAAAATTAGATATTGGTGATGACCTTCTATATGAAATAAAAACTGTGCCAATAGAAAAGTCCTATTTTTCCAGCCCAAGGGATAATTGCTAATAATATTAGACCTTTGAATGACCCAATGGATGACAAAGTTGGCCTTAGAAAAAGAGCTGCTCCTCTGTTAACTTGGTGACGGAATATATTTCATAGGTTCCTTTGTTTATTTTTATTAACGCTTTTAATTTTTCTTGTCTTAGCCTTTGTAATTTCCAGTCAATCGTAACGTTCAGAATGATAGTATGGCGCTATCATGTTGTGTGCTCTTCAATAAAGAAAATACAGGCAGTACCATATAATTAACAACTGGAGGACAGCTAAGACAGTTACTACGGTGTATTTGACATCCTGTTTGCTTTTGTACGAAACTACTTAGTATACAAAACCTAAATAACTTATCATATATTTACTGCCTTCTATCAATCTTCATATTCCTAGCTTTAATTCTTTCTTGAGAGGTTATCGCCCAATCGAAAGTACCATCGAAGTCATCCTTAATATCACCAGTGGTCAAATCAAAGTTATCATCATCTAAACCAAGCAGTAGCACAATTTGTGTCAATTTCAAGAACTTTTCTCTCAGTTTATAGTTCAAACCACATATATTACCAATGAAGAGGCTTAATTCTCTATCTAGTTTTGTAACACCTAGCTCATTGAACTCCAGTGACCATATCCTTTGTTCCAACGTTCCCACAATGTAGTTGACTATGACAGCCAGTAATTCCACATACGCTTCTTTGTGGAGAATATTTTTGTAAGGAATAATCAATTGGTTCCACTTGCTGTTGAAACTGTTTATTTGAGACAGATCCTCAAAATCTTCTATGCTTGTAATGTAATTCTTCTGGTTTGCACTAGCAGAATAGTCGCGAGAAACGTTGTTTTGGTTTGATCCTGAGGAAGTTGACGAAGCGGAATTGACAAAAATTGTTCCCAATAAATTTCGAATTCTATTTTGCAGTATATTTTGAAACAAGTATTTGATGCCCCATTTACTTAGCTTATCTGTTTGATCCGAAACTAATTTTTCCGAGTTCAAAATCAAAACTTTCAGTTGCTCCGAATCGTTGTTGAATGGAAAGTTGTCTTTTAGAATTCTTTGTGAATTGTCTTCCAATATTTCCATAGATAAGAGTCTGTGAACATACACTTTATTCAAATACAGCGTGTTTAAGAAAATCAAGTAATGATGTAACGCGAGGATAGAATCTTCATCTTCTGCAACTACGGCTTGTAAATTTGATTGAATGTTCGTTAAAGCGGTAGCGGCAGCTCCTCTAAAAGTGAACCTGCTCAATGGAGAGAATTTGTTTGCAGGTGGAGAGACCGATCTTGATGCAGTGGATTGGTCTTCTCTTTTTGGAATGTATCTTTTCAAAGATACACTCGAGGTCAATTTTGATTGTAACAACTTGAATTTATTTTGCATAAACTTGACCAGAAATTGGTTCTGAAAAAATTTCACCAACTCATTCAAAAAACTGGACAGGAGTTTAAACTGACCAGTATTTACCACTGATATTAGGTTTTTGCGAACTAATAATATCAAGTCATCCAAAACAGATGTCACAGGGTATGAATTTCTGTCTTGGTCATCAATAGGATCAGAAGTTATCAAATCGTTCAGTGAAGGCAATTCTTCCAATGAAATACTATTCTTGAATGATCTATGGAGATGGTTCAACACAAGCACTTGAAATTTATAAAATACTGTATCTTGTTCCAGTTTTAATGCAAACTTTCCATCTGTTATTGGTGAAGGCGGTTGTAACACATGAGGATGCAAATTGGTGAACTCGTACCATTTAACTGAATAGAATCGAGAATACATGGACCAATTTTGCAATATTTGGGAGAACTCTATTATCAATAGTGCTAAGTCATTGATTGATATTATTGAGGTTTGTTCCGTCTCTTCGTCTGTTTCGTCATTTGACTGCTTACTGCTTGTGTTCCTATCTTCATTCTTCTGTAAATGATTCCATTCATTGATATCATGTATGGTTCTATCCACTTTCCTTGTTTCCATGAAAATATCTAAAACCAAACTGGCCTGAAGATCAGCTTCCTTTTCGACTTTTTCCATGACGTGCACCATATGTTTTTCACCATAACACGCGGCGATAACTTTTGAGTGGTCATTTATAATAGTGGATACAATTTTGAAGAGATGCAATAGTACTTGCGAGAAAAATCCTTGGAACTTGGTGCTATTCTCCATAGAATTGGACATAATCTTCCTGCTTTCATCTGCGATAATATCACAGACGTACTTGGAATACAGGTCTAGTCCAAGCACATCCTGCCCTATCATAGGAAACATCTTGAACATTAGGGTTAATTCTTTAATGTCTTGTGTTCTTGTTGCCTTCATGAACTGTTCCTGGAACAAACTTGTCAGTTCTTTACACCAACTTTTGATTAGTATAGCCGGTTCTTCAGGAATTTCACTTGAAGGCACCACTTTCTTAGCGAACTCAGAAACAATCAGGTCCTTATCTGGAAGATTTCTAATTTCATTGATTGCTGTCGCAGCCACCAGGTAATCTTTAGTTTCTAAAGCTGAATGCGCCAGTGAAATATTATTCTTTAACGTTCTAACGTCTTTCAAAAATTGTAATGTTTTGTTGACCAATGCCCTTTCCTGATCTACCGTTTCAATATCGTCATGTATAGCTTTTGCTCTTGTATTCGAAGACGATATGGTATTCACAGTGCCATGAAATTGAGCCAAAGTTGTAGTAAGGTTAGTTCTTTGTAGTTCCAGTTTCCGAGACTGTGTGTTCAGTGATGCTTGCGATTGTTGCACGAACACATCCAATTGCTTACACTGTTTAGCATAGTCGTTGGCGATCACTTCTGACAGCTTGTCTATTTGAGATAGCGTCGATAATTTGTCTAATAATAAGGTGTACCTTGCTAGATTTTTAGACAACTGGCCCTCGATGATCGAGCTCTCCCATGTTGTTCTCGATTCTTGCCCTTTCATCAAAACTTCACTCTTTCAAGAGTGTCGCAATATACTATTGTTAGTGTGTTCTACTTTACCGTCGTTACAAATTTGGTGTGTTTTCCATGTTCTATCCCACACTTTATTCACTTCTTCAGTTTCTGCACAGGCGAAAATTCTAAAAAATGTGACGTAAGGAAATTTTAAATATTAACTAGCATCGAATCAAAAAAAAAAAAAAAAGACAAAGCGTTGCATAATAAATCGTTTAAGAAATGAGTCCCATTTTCCATGGCACAGCTATTTGTACCATCAAGGAATAGAATGTATTCTCCATTGCAAGGATCAAATGTGTCAAATAGAATAGATTATCACCAGCTTTATCGTGGTGTATGGGTTTATCCAATTTGTTTATAATGGCTAGCGTTAAATAAACAAAAAGTGCTACTAATAGATCCTTGCTTTATATAAACAAGAGTGTAGCTCATTAATAGCAAAAAAGCACCTGAATAAGTACATCACAAGGTCTGCCTTCAAATATTGCACGATGAATAGCACTCCTCCAACGTCTCCCGTCACTGAGACTTCGGATGGGGTCTTCCCATCTATTGACAACAACAGTAAAGATTTCGCTTATCGCCAGCCGCAAAAACATAAAAGTACTTCTGCATACTCACATCTGGTGTCGCCCGTAGAGGAGCCAATAAATAAATTCAGTGAGATATTTCAGACTAATTATGCCATCAAAAAGTCTACAAGCACCTCAGAAACACATCTAAAGAACGATTTGAATGTATTGTTTTCAACCCCTCGATTTTATTCTCCGGAGAATCTGGCCTCAATGTTTCATCTTTCTAATACAGCTCCTCCCTTGGAGTTTCTAAATGAGTTTTTAATGGGTATATTACTTGCGCCAGAGATGGATTTTTTGTCCAACCCAGGTTATGCACTTCCGTCCAACAAACTTGTCGGACAAGGAAGTTACTCATACGTATACCCTATATCATCAAGTGCTTCTTCAGAGTCTAACAAGAGTTTGGGCTTTGTTTTAAAGTTTGCAAAAACACAGCACAAGAGCAAGGTGATTTTACAAGAGGCTCTAACGCTGGCATATCTTCAATATGTGTGTCCATCAACTAATGACAGTCATATTATTCCATTCTATGGTTTGACATACATAAATAAATCACATTTTAGAAGATTAAGATCTAATGAATGTGTTCCCGGCCTTATTCTTCCGAAATGCGAAATGAGTTTGTATAACTTCAACGCGATGGTATCACATAAACTATCGTTGATAGGGAAAAGAAAAATATGGTGGAAACTGTTGAAACAAATGTTTGGTGCACTAAGAACCTTAAAAACAAATTATATAATACATGGCGACATAAAAACAGCGAATATACTATTAACAGAAACACCAACACTTGGTGAAGATCATTGTGACGATTTTGACTTCTACCTAGCCGACTTTACTTCAGCATTTCACGTCAATCAATCACCTACTGACTTGAACACTACAGTAGAGTATTGTGCACCGGAACTAATCGATAATTCTTCAGACCATATTCCTACATTTGAGACGGACTTGTACGCTGTGGGACTTTGCCTTTTATCTTTTATATCACAGCATGAGCCCTATAATGAACTCCAGGCATTAGTATCCCACGGATCCTCCCCAGGTATCGGAAGTTCGTCTATTCAACAGTCACAATGGTTAATAAATGTCCTTTTGAAAAAAGATCCTATAAACCTAAACATGTTGAGAAGTGATTTATTCCAAGATTGGAAATTGGAATTGACAATACTGTCTAAAGTTCTTGTAGAGAGGCTTTCTTTAGAAGAACTTCTATCTATACTCGAAAATAACTACATATGATCATATTTATGTTTATGAAAGCTGAAGGCCAGTACACGCATAAATCAAACTTCACCGTTTATAATTGCATTCAAACGTCTCTCCTTTTCTTCGTCCATTTTTCTGGTATTTATCTCATCATCTTTCTTGATCCTCAATTTACTGCCCTCATCTGGAATTATAAACTGCGGATGTTCCATATCACATTCATCTTTTCCCAGAGGACAAAATCCGGTCATATACCTTTGGCAGAAAACTTTTTTGATATGCCGCCTGGGGCAAGTATTCCCCAGTGGACAGAATCCCATTTCATAGTTTTCACATTTTGGTATCTTGCTGGCTGGATCTATGTGTAGATATTGACAATCTGGGCTTTGTGTACAGTACCCGTTTTTGCTGAAGAAGACACATTCAGGCATTTTTCTAAGATTGTATTCATGTAAGTACTCACATTGGTCATTTTTCTTGCACAATCCTCGAAGCCAATGCCTACAAACGATTTTATTCTGGAAAATTGGTAGTACATGTTTCTTAGGGCATAAAGGTCCTCTTGGACACGATTTAGGACCTTCTCTAGAATTGTAGAATTCACATATGGGTCTATCGGGGTCGAGTGAAAACGAGTATTCTTGCCTTAGGAATGGTTCGAATTTAAAAGGGTATCCCACTGTATCAGGGTGAATTAAGTTCATTAAGAAAACTTGCTACCTTTATTCTTCGTTCGTAATGCTTAAATAAGATGCGATGTACAAGCCTCTAGTTTTAATTCAAGAAAACAACTTCTTAATCAGTAGTGGCACAATAAGGGATTATGGTAGTGATCTCTATAGGGTTAATATATGTAATATTAAACAAAGGTATTGTTTAAAACAGTACTTGTTTTCCTCATATCATAATGGACGGCGCGAAGATAGAAGTTCAATTAAGCATCCGATTAAGTTAAGTTTGCCACCCATTTGAAATTCTAGTATATCAGGCAGCGTTGGAAAGGCCAATCGCTCAGCAACAAACGAAACATTATTACGGAAAAAGCTGAACTTTAAGGCCGTCTTAAAATATCAACGAATATACGCCACAAATTATAAATCAACGGCAAAATGGTAGATGTGGAACAAAAAAGTAAAGAGGTTGAGTATGTTGACCCATCAGTGAATAGAGTGCCTAATTATGAGGTATCTGAAAAGGCATTTCTTTTGACACAACAAAAAGTTAGTATGGAACAGCGTAGAGAAGCAGCAGATTTCGTTTTAGCTAAGATTAAGGAGGAAGAAATGGCCCCTTATTACAAGTACCTTTGTGAGGATTATCTCGTTAAAAATGGCGAATCTGATTTAGACCACGATGAAAAGTCAGGTTCTTCTAGCGAATGGATCAGATTTGACCAGCAGTTATACGATGAGCTGCGCAAAAAAAATGAAAGTAAGATTAAAGAATTGAATGAAAAGATTCAGAAATTGGAGGAAGACGATGAAGGTGAGCTAGAACAAGCCCAAGCATGGATTAATTTGGGTGAATACTACGCACAAATTGGTGACAAAGATAATGCTGAAAAAACGTTAGGGAAATCACTATCAAAGGCTATTTCCACTGGGGCAAAAATTGATGTTATGTTGACAATTGCAAGGTTAGGGTTCTTTTATAATGATCAACTTTATGTCAAGGAAAAATTGGAGGCAGTCAATTCAATGATTGAAAAAGGTGGTGATTGGGAGAGAAGAAACAGATATAAAACATACTACGGTATCCACTGTTTGGCTGTAAGAAACTTTAAGGAGGCGGCAAAGTTGTTGGTCGATTCTTTAGCAACTTTCACGTCCATTGAATTAACTTCATATGAAAGTATTGCAACATATGCATCGGTTACAGGTTTGTTTACGCTAGAAAGGACAGACCTAAAATCCAAAGTGATTGATTCTCCAGAATTGTTATCCTTAATCTCAACAACCGCCGCTCTACAATCCATCTCATCCTTAACAATTTCTCTCTATGCGTCAGATTATGCGAGTTACTTTCCCTATCTTTTGGAAACATATGATAATGTTTTGATTCCATGTAAATATTTGAACAAGCACGCCGATTTCTTTGTCAGAGAAATGAGAAGAAAGGTTTATGCACAGTTATTGGATTCGTATAAGACTCTGTCTTTAAAATCTATGGCCAGTGCGTTTGGTGTTTCTGTTGCATTTTTGGACAACGATCTAGGTAAGTTTATTCCAAATAAGCAACTGAATTGCGTTATTGATAGAGTGAATGGGATCGTGGAGACCAATAGGCCTGATAACAAGAATGCTCAATACCATTTGCTAGTTAAACAAGGTGACGGCTTATTAACAAAACTACAAAAATATGGTGCAGCAGTGAGATTGACCGGATCGGACCGTATTTGAAGAAGTTAATTTATTCATCAAGGCATATAATCACAACAACACATATATAAACATACATATATATTGTTTGGAGACTCAAGTAATAATGTTGAGAATATGCGGAATGAATCAGGTCTTTATGATAGCAATTGCTCTTCTTTTATCTTCAAATAAGGAGGTTTCTTACTGGATTTAAATTTTTAGGAGTGCTTTTAATGTTTAGTTTGAATTTATTGTTTCAACTTATTTCAATGAAAACGTTTAGGATATAACTGAAAAAAAAAGCTATTCAAGGTTGAAAATAATAGGATAATGACCGACAACATATAAAATGACAACAAAAGCATATACAGAATTATGTAGAATTACGAGTTCCATTTATTGGATTCCTATATTCTCGAGGAGAACGTCTAGTACATTCTATATACCTAATAATATTGCCTTTATCAACAATGAAATCCTGTTGGAATAAGTGATTACTACTATACACTTATTCGTATAAATTGGAATAAGTTATTGTTGGAATGAAAATCAACTATCGTCTATCAACTAGTAGTCATACTACTAGTACATTATCATATACGGTGTTATAAGATGACATAAGTTATGAGAAGCGGTCATCGAAATAAGTGGAAGCTGAAATGCAAGGATTGATAATGTAATAGGATAATGACTGACAAATATAAAATGACAATAAAAGCATATACAGAATTATGTAGAATTACGAGTTCCATTTATTGGATTCCTATATCCTCGAGGAGAACTTCTAGTATATCTACATACCTAATATTATTGCCTTTATCAACAATGGAATCCCAACAATCATCTCAAAATTCGCCAATCTCTCAGTTATTGCAACTATACGTTCTTCGTATGAATTAGAGTAGGAAATACTAATAATATAATTTACCACGGTAATGAGATAGAGATCTATTAATTGATCAGAACATATTATATAAAAAGATAAGCCATAACTAAGATCTTATCATCTATGCCCCGAGTTGTGTCTGAACCATTGGTTTCAATATAACCAATCAGCGTGTATCTTATATACCTCTCTTATATAAATTAAGAGGAAACAACTTATTCTTAATTATTACAACTTACTAAACAACTAACCATCAACAAATCCCAACAATTATCTCAAAATTCACCTGTTCTCAAGAAGATACTCATTATTAACGAAACCACCTTCTGATAAAATTTATTGTCCAGAGTTATAGATATTAAGGATTCATAAAAACATAAATACAGCTCTAACAATGCCCTCTAGAAACTGAGAGCCTCCTTAGCTTAGTGGTAGAGCGTTGCACTTGTAATGCAAAGGTCGTTAGTTCAATTCTGACAGGTGGCAATTCAATTTTACATTAAAATTATCATTGGTGTTATTTTTTGCATGGTACGTCTCCTTAAAAAGGAGTTCTTTTTTTATTATTATAATTCTCTTCTCTTATGATTGTCCTACTGTCATATACAATTACATTGTTCTCCTTTTGGGTAATATTGCAAGGAAATCACGTATAACGAAACACAATTAAATCGTTTGAATTCAATTAATCCGCATCGTTGCACTGTTTCCAAATAAAACTATAGGGTAGAACGCTTGAAGATATCAACCGCAATATTTATCACCCAACGACAGGCCTAAATCATATCAATCTATGCCTTCAATAAGGTCAGTCGAACAATGGATAATTTTGAAAGTAATGTTGAAGAAAGCTTAACTGCAGGAAACATTCGAGTGTATGAACTACGAAAAAGAAACTTTCAAAGAAATTTGGTAAATAACTTGAGCTTTTTCGGGTATGTTCTGATATCTTTGGAATATATAAAGTATGACCGTACCGTCTGGACCCTCTTAACCAGGGCAATAGTGCAATCTCTCATAAGTTCCCCCTTTCCAAGTGATGCAAAATTACGAAGGCTTGCGACTGTTGGTGCAGATAATAATAATAATACAACTGGGGGTACAACGTTTCCAGGTGGCAGATCAATCAGGCTTCCTGGAATGTTTGGGAGAGAAATGCTTGATAATCCTTCTAGTCAAACTGAACAAGACTATGACGATGCCGCTATTGTATCTATAAAAAAGCAAATTCGGAAGTTTTTATTCCATGGTTGCTTATCATTGAATATGCTCTTTATTCTTTTAACTGTCTTATTTCCAATCGATTTCATGGAACCATTGAGTGGTAACGCGCCAATGAATGATGGTCCTAAAAATACTCCCTCACCTTTTTCTAATTCAAATGGCCTACTATTGGGTGAGAGAAGAGGTGGACTTTTCTTACAGATGATCGGAGAACGATTGCCAAGAAGTAACTTTTCCGGGAATTTGGGGCTGGTGGTGATCGAATTTAGCATCCTTGTAGTACAGTTCACATTATTTTCATTGACATGTGTTGTTTTGGCAGATTTGGATTTCCAAGATCCGGAAAGACTAGAATCTGTAAAAAGCGATGGCTATGATGGTTCCGTACTAGTTGCACGAATACCTTTAAACAAAACTTTGAATACCGTTTTAAGCGGTGGCGATACCAATGATATTGATGAGAACACAAGCAACCCTGTTTAAGAATTCGACATTCACAGGATTGCATAGAGAAATAGCACGCCTATAAAAAGGTAAAACTAATTACTGTTACCGGCTTTTTTTTATAGAGAGTTAGATTTACATATTTCATTCTATTATATCTATAACAGTTGTATAGGTGTTCGTTTATTTGATTATTGGATTTATCATTCTACTGATATTAGGAAGAAGTTTTTACGGAGGATAGAAGTTCTGCAGTTAAATATTTAACATTCTTTCTTAAACTGTCTTTCTTAAATGGTATGCAAAGTAGAATTATTGAGTAATTGGGCAGTTTTTCAAATATTCAGCTTTATTTTTCAAAATTCTAACAGATTTGAAGAAAATTTCTTCCGGCGTCATAGCACCAGCGCTTTCTACGTTAAAGATAAAGTGGTTTCTTACCCTTCCTAATTTGACTTTATCAGCAAACTCATCATATCTTAAAACTTCCCTGGAAACTGTATCCTTTCTAGCATCTTTTACGTATACTTCATCTGAACTTTCATCAATACCAATGACACCTGGTGGAAAACATTTTTGAAATCTTCTAGCACTTTCACCTTTGATTGGCTGCAGGATGTTGATCTGAGGTAGTAATCTATAAGAAGCGGTGGAAACAGGCGAAAATTTAGCATGATCACCACCAATACCTAAGATGCAGTGAGCTTTCAATGAGATTTCTTGACCAGGCCTTAGTTTAGCTAGCAAAATATCAGGATCTGCTGGAACAACTGGAAAATCAGCAAATGTGGTAGATTGTTTACCCTGAGGTTCAAACTTCAAATCACGAGCGTAGACATGCGCATTATTATACAGCTCCTTTGGATCTGTAGATCCCTTTGGCGCATCTGGGTTTCTTGTGCACTTCACGTTCAAACTCAAAACAATAGTATTTTCATCTGTAAACTTTTCATCATCTGGTAAATTACTATCAACCCATGTGAGCATATCCGGATCAACTTTTAATGGAACCAAACCTATTCTATGAGCCAAAACCTCATCCTGAATGACAGATGTATTGTTGAAAAAATAGACATATTCAGCAGCCACAGATGGAACTTCAGAAATCATTATGCGACGAAAAGCATTTGCAATTGATGTATCAATGTTAATCAAGTCGAAATTTGCCTCTCTTGCGTCCAATGAAGAAATATTAACCTCAAAGTCCTGTTTGAATTTTTCCACATCCCACTCATTTTCTCCATCTTTTGAAAAACCGGGAAAATCAGTGGAAGTTGTATTTGTAACACGATTATATTCAATACCCACAATGTTTGACATATTCGCTTCTAACTACCTTTTTTCGTACACTTGGTACTTGCCATTTCACATAGTATGAGTGAAATTTTTTTTCTTCAAGTCATCGCAACAATTTTTTTCATTAAATTTTATATGAATTTAGGTCACTCTAGACGACATCAAGGATATATCAACAGAAAGCAAACTCTATTTATTCGTCACCTGGAACACATATGCAGCAGTAAATAACGCACCAGTACTACGAAAGTGTTGCAACACTGAGAATAAACCTGTGATCTAACTTATTCTTCACGTTTCAACATTGATATCTTAGTTATTTGTTTGCAATATAATATCAGCCCATACACCACATATAATATCAAGAAAGTAAACACAAATCAAGCTATCTTTAGTTGGCTAGATCACAGATTATGTTGATCAGTACCGCTGCAACGAGTTCATCGTACCAAGAATTATAAAAAACATAAAATTGTAGTCAATAGTACTTTAGTAATAATGTTTTCACGAAGTGATCGAGAAGTAGACGACTTAACTAGTAATATGGGTCATTTGGGGTTCCATGATCTGAATATCCCCAAAACTACTTCTCCTAAAATGCAATATAGACCTGATAGAAAGAGCGAAAATTGGAAAAATTCTTCAGGACTTTCGTCTTCATATAAACCGTGCGATTTTAATGATCAAGATACCTCCAAACCCCACATTTCTTTGAATCATTCACCTAAGAAGTTACCAAAGGATTTTCACGAACGTGCTTCCCAAAACACGACCCAGAGAGTTGTGAATGTATGTCAACTATATTTTCTAGATTATTACTGTGATATGTTTGATTACGTGATCAGCAGAAGACAACGTACCAAGCAGGTATTAAGATATCTCGAGCAACAAAGGGGTGTTAAAAATATCCCTAATGCGGTTTTAAATGAGGAATGGGCTTTGTATTTGCTAAAGGAACACGAAGTATTAAGGAAAAGAAGACTGAAACCTAAGCACAAAGATTTCCAGATACTCACACAAGTTGGACAGGGCGGGTATGGGCAAGTTTATCTGGCAAAGAAGAAAGACAGTAATGAAATCTGTGCTCTGAAAATATTGAACAAGAAACTTTTATTTAAACTAAACGAGACGAATCATGTCCTTACTGAAAGAGACATACTAACCACAACTAGATCTGACTGGCTTGTGAAATTACTTTATGCATTTCAGGATTCAGAGAGTCTATATTTGGCAATGGAATTTGTACCTGGCGGTGATTTCCGCACTTTGTTAATCAATACAAGAATCTTGAAGAGCGGTCACGCAAGGTTTTACATCAGCGAAATGTTTTGTGCTGTGAACGCATTGCATGAACTTGGTTATACTCACCGAGATTTGAAGCCAGAAAATTTCTTAATTGATGCCACAGGACATGTTAAACTGACGGATTTTGGACTAGCAGCTGGAACTGTATCAAATGAAAGAATTGAAAGTATGAAGATACGCCTAGAAGAAGTAAAAAATTTGGAATTTCCTGCCTTTACAGAAAGATCTATTGAGGATAGAAGGAAAATATATCACAAAATGAGGAAGACAGAAATAAATTATGCTAATTCTATGGTCGGTTCACCTGATTACATGGCCCTGGAAGTTCTTGAAGGCAAAAAGTACGACTTCACAGTGGATTATTGGTCATTAGGCTGTATGCTCTTTGAAAGTTTGGTTGGATATACCCCTTTCAGTGGTTCTTCTACTAATGAAACCTACGAAAATTTGAGGTACTGGAAAAAAACTCTAAGGAGACCCCGAACTGAGGATGGGAGGGCAGCATTCTCAGACAGAACTTGGGATTTAATAATCAGATTGATAGCTGACCCTATCAACAGAGTACGATCTTTTGAACAGGTTCGCAAAATGCCTTACTTTGTGGAAATCAATTTCGGAACCTTGAGAAGAAGTTCGCCGCCGTTTGTTCCTCAATTAGATGATGAAACAGATGCCGGCTATTTTGATGATTTTACGAATGAAGAAGATATGGCGAAATATGCAGACGTCTTTAAAAGACAGAGTAAATTGAGTGCAATGGTTGATGATTCTGCTGTAGATTCTAAATTAGTCGGTTTTACCTTTAGACATAAAGATGGTAAACAAGGCTCCAGTGGAATACTTTACAATGGTTCAGAACATTCTGACCCCTTCTCAACTTTTTATTAAGACTACGGCCTTATGTTTTGATTTTTATATAACATTATGATGAATGCATTGACAAGAGCAGTAAAGTGTACTAGTGTTTTTTTTTTTTGAACGATTACAGAAGGTTAAGGAAATGAGGCACCACATAATTTTCGCCTTTTGCTATTATTTTTGAATTCGATATTCTGAATAGTTTCATGCTGTTAAAGTTATGTATGATTTATATAATTAGAATGTAGCATATGGAAGAAAAAGAGAGATTACTCGATAGAGGTAAACTAAAAACCCTCGTTATCTTCATTATCGAGATCTAATTTCTTTCTACCACCCCTATTTCTTAAGGCTGCCATCTCATTTGTAGCGACTTGCTTTTTAACCTTTTTGGTCATTCTAGCTATCTCTTCTTCTGCATCTACTGCATCTTCTTCTGCATATTGCATTACCAATCTACGGCCCAGCAAATGGACACCGTGCAATTGATCCATAGCATTCTCAGCCTCCTTTGGTAGTAAAAACTCCACAAACGCAAAACCCCTTGCCGACTTATCAAACTTCTTTGGAACTCTAACAGATTTCAGTTGACCAAAGGAATTGAATAACTCGAAAACGTCTTTTCTTGTGGCTTCAAATGGTAAATTCTTGACAATAATCTTGCCACTTTTCTTATTAGATTTAGCCTTTGCATTACCATTTTTAGATGTTTGTCTATGAGATAACTTCAATTGAATTTTATGGCCATCAATCACCGTGCCATCCATTGCAGCTATCACTGCATTTGCTTGTTCTTTGGTTCTGAATTCCACAAACCCAAAACCCATAGATAAAGTTTTGCCCTGATGTTTAGGATCAGGCTTCGTCTTCACTTGGGCAACAACAAACCCAGTGAAAACTTTGAACCTATCGGTAAGGGTTTGATTTGTAGTGGAGAAATTTAGATTCTTGATAAATATCGAGACAGTTGGGCCATCGATAGAATCTTCATCATGTATAGCTGACGACCCCTCATTTATATTCTTGTTGGTTTCCATTAAGTCGTTTGATGAAGGTTTTATCTCCACAGGGTTTTCTTCTTCATTTGTAGTGTTATTTATCAAATCATCGGATTCAGCGGATTTAGTGAAGCAATCCTTAGGACCCTTCTCCAAGTATATTATACCATCCTTAAACCTCTTATATGATAGTTTAGTGAAAGCTGCCCTTGCCGACGTCGCGTCCCTGAATTGGATTATGGCGATTGTACCAGCTGGTGGCATGAGTAATCTTTCCAACCTACCATATGGTAAAAACATTTCGCCAAGCTCTTCTCTAGTTGTCCCGTATGGGAAATTTTTCACTAATATTACTTTATCGTCTCTTTGATTTGTAGACTTCAACTGCGAAAATTTGGTCAAATCAACACCTTTAGATTCAAAATATGTTCTAACGTCACCAATAACATGAGCTTCTGCCAAAGCTTGTTTGACAGCGGAATTTGAGTTTTCAGCATCGATCAATTGAGATTTCTCTAAACCCAATTTTGCAGCCACACTGCCCAAAACAGCATCTTGATTCATGTACAAGGAATTCCAAGAAAATGTTTGTTTTGATGCAGCTGCCTTCCTTTTTAACTCCTTTTGCTTCTTCAAGGGCATGTTCTTTAAATCAAATTCATCCAACCTATGACTCTTTTTTTCTTCACCAGGAAGGATATGTAATAGTCTTCCTTGAAATATTTGTTTATCCAATTCAACATATGCATTTACCGCACTTTTAGGGTCCTTGAATAGTACGTACGCGAATCCCTTGGATTGACCGGTTCTAGTATCCAAAGCCACATGGACTTCCTCCAACTCTCCGAACGGACTAAAAAGTTTCTTGAAATCTTCTTCCTTGGAAGTGTACAGAATATTACGTAAGAATAAACGACCTGTTTGGTTGATTTTTTCAATGGCCTGTTCTTCGTCGGTCTTTTGTGGAACTGTTACTTCTAGGTGTTTTTCCTCCTTCACATCGGAACCATCGTTGTGTTCAGTAGTGTATTGTAATGATTTTTCTCTTGCCTCCGCTTCACTTTCTTTGATTCTAACACGACGTTGCTTGAACCAATCTAGATCGGAAACCTGTTCATCTTGGGCAAGATTTCTCCTCTTCTCATTTTCTGTTTCATTATCAATATTATTGTCATCGACTACTAAGCTCGCACTAACATCTTCCAAATTACTCAAACTCATCATTTTTTCTTCCTCTCCATCATCATGACTTTCATCCTTATTGGTGGTGAGAGCCGAGTACTCGTCATCACTTTCATTGTCGATCTTCAATTTTGGTGTTGCGTCTCTATCATTCTCCTCTTTCAAAGCTAGTGCATGAGCCAGCAGAGAGTTCCCCTGTACATCGGACTCCTCTTCCTCCCCTTTTTGTTCCTTGTCATCTATGCCCTTGTCAATGCCCACCTTTTCCCATGACGTAACTTGAGAGCTTGGCTTCATAGTCTCCATGAACTCCTGTAATTGCTTGTTTTTACGAATCTCTTCATCAATTCTGTTGTGCTTATTATCATCCGGCTTGTTTTTCTTTCGATTTTGTTCCTGCAGCAATCTCTCCTCCTTCTCTCTGAACCTTTTCAAAGCTTCTCTCCTTTTCTCCTTCATAGGCTGAGGAACTCTTGGATCTGCAAAACTTTTGGCCATCGAAACTTCTATCTTGGAAGTGTTAACGAAACTACCATTGAAGTAGTTAACAGCATCAAAAGCATCTTCCTCGTTACGGTATCCGATAAATCCAAATCTTCTACTCTCTCCATTTCTATCTCTGAGAATTTTGACATCGGTTATGGGGTCCGGACCGCTGCCACTAGTGATTTGGGAGGAATGATTCTGATGCAGCCTCTTTGTAAAATGCTCCCTCAGCTTCTCATCCGTCAAGTAAACGGGTAAACCCTTAACAATAATACGAGACATGTTAGCTGTATACTTTCTATCTGACACACAAATGTATTATACGCAAGATCAATAGAAGAAGTTATTCTTTGTATATATAAAGCAGTGATGAGATGAGATGAGATGAGCTTTACATATCTATAAAAATTTTTCATTTATGGAATCCACGTCGTTCCACACGTAAATCCCTATTGCGGAAAAAATTTCCAAATAGGGAAGGTCCCTCCTATTGTCCTTTTCGTCTCGAGGATTTTTCAATTTTAGTATATAAGCAAAGAAAAAGCCTAGAAGTCGATCAGTTTATTTACGGACGTTGCGGAGCCTAGAAATTATGTAGGCAAGAGGGAAAGTGTAATAACGCAATATGAGTTCGAATGTGACACCAGTAAAAGTGACTCCAGAGCACGTTCTTTGGTATATTCCCAATAAGATTGGTTATATTCGTGTCATCACCGCCGCCCTTTCTTTTTTCGTTATGAAGAACCATCCAACAGCCTTTACATGGCTATACAGTACATCGTGCCTGCTGGACGCACTAGATGGTACAATGGCAAGAAAGTACAATCAAGTTTCTAGTCTGGGTGCCGTATTAGACATGGTTACCGACAGATCCAGCACTGCTGGTCTGATGTGTTTCCTATGTGTGCAGTATCCTCAATGGTGCGTTTTCTTCCAATTAATGTTGGGCTTGGATATCACTAGTCACTACATGCATATGTTTGCCAGCGTAAGTGCCGGTAAGACTTCTCATAAAAGCGTGAGCGAGGGTGAGTCCAAATTGCTACATCTTTACTACACTAGAAGAGACGTATTATTCACCATCTGTGCCTTCAACGAGCTGTTTTATGCCGGGTTGTACCTGCAGTTGTTTTCCAATTCTGCCAACTTTGGTAAATGGACTACTATTATAAGTTTCCCGGGTTACGTATTCAAGCAGACTGCAAACGTTGTTCAGCTAAAAAGGGCTGCTATGATCCTGGCAGACAACGACGCCAAGAATGCCAATGAGAAGAACAAAACTTTCTGATGGGGAGGATTTTTCTTTTTCTTTCCCCCTCTTAATTACGCTGATCTTTTATTTATGTGTAGTTTTATTTATGTGAAAAGGAACATTCGTTGATTTAACTTTCAAAGCAGTCTACTCTATTGTCTTGCTTAAGCTGGGATGAAAGCCCATATAAACGAAAAACTTCATATTGTTGATATTTTTCTCAACGCGATTTTTTCCTACTTTTTTCGAGCTGTTCCCGAGGCACCCGAGGGCATATTTAACATAAGCCAAGAAGAGAGAAAATATTTGTTGGACAGATGAAAAGAAAACAAGTTGCGTAGTGTGTCTTTAGTTTCAGGGCTCGAAAGGAACTCGAACACGAAGATAATTATAGCCTGCAAGAAGAAATGAATATCATATTGACGCTTCCTCAGCCAGAATTGTTCAAGACAACGGTAATTCCGTTCTTGGCGGGCCGCAATATTATCAATTCGGAAGCAATTCTATCCAATTTGCATACCGTTTTTTACGTTGCTATATTTTACCATATGTGGTTTCTTTTTGGTAAGTGGATCTTATTCCCACCTTTGGTTAGATGGAAACTGGACTATGACCAAAAGCATGGCGTCAAGAAAGATGAGAAGATAGCCCCCGAACGTCAAACTGAACATTACAAAAAGAAGTACACCTCTTTAATTAACCAAAGTTCAGTTCACTTGATATCCCTTCTGCAAAGTATAGTAGTCTTGTACTACTCATTGAAGTTCTTGCTCGATCCAAAGGCCTCAGCAGAGCCGTATCAAACTTCCCACTCTCGAGTTTTCACAGAGAGTCGTGACACCCAAGTTATTTGTATTTTCGCCATTGGTTATTTTGTTTGGGATATCTACATTTCCACCATGTATTCTACCTTCCCCTTTGTTGTGCACGGTATCATTTCCACAGTTGTATTTTGCATCGGGTTGAAACCGTACATCCAATACTATGCACCGGTGTTCTTGATGTTTGAATTGTCCAACCCTTCTTTGAACTTTAGATGGTTTGGTATCAAGTTCCTACCCCACAAAAGCAAAATTTGCTCCCTGCTATTGCTATTGAACAATTTGATGCTCATGATCATCTTCTTTGCGGCCAGAATTGTCTGGGGGTGGTTCCAAATTGGAAAATTGTGCTACGACTTTTACCAGGTGCGCAATGATCCGGGCTTCTTAGCTCTTGACACCATCATTATACTTGCAGGCAATTTCGTTTTAGATGTTTTAAATGTTATCTGGTTTTCCACTATGATTTCTGTGGCCGCAAAGGTCTTCAAGAAGGGTGAATCTGTAGACAAAGTCACCAAAAATGAAAAGTGATCCATGCAGGCACACGTCAACGTGTGCATATATGTGTATATATATTATAGACTTTGTGTAAGCTATGCGAGCATTACAAACCTTGAAAAATCATAAGAAAAAAGTAACCTCGATATTTGACAAATTCTCGTGGGGTAGCAGAATCTTCCATCTCATTTTCACTACAAATCCCGCCTCAACCGGTCTATCCAATCCACCTGCACAAACTCTTTCACTATAACCTTCAGTCAAAAGGGATTATATTACCTTTTTTTCCTGTGAAGAAATCAGAAACTTTCCCATCACAAGATTTTAGGGTATTATATATGCGGATAACGCTGTTCTGACCGCAGCTGTTTTCTCTATTGTTCATTTAGAAAGGCGAAAAGGTTCACTACTAAAGAAGCAGGGGGTAATGCTGCCATCATTGGGTTCAAGTAGTGGCGATGTTATTAAGACTTTTGTGATTCTTTAAAATAGGTGTAGTAACATCAAGAATCATTGGACTACAAGCAAGAAAGAACGAAGATTTTTAATAGATGTCCGAGTACTTCACACTCCCCAAGCGGGAAAATGACGATACTTCTAAACAGGCAGATACACCAGGTTCTGTTCGGAGCTCTTCTAGGAATTTGGAGCTACCGAGGAATTACCGTTCCCTGGGGTGTAGTGACGATGGACTCGTGTCTATGTATTCTAGAGATTCTCAGTACTTGATGGATATGGTTCCTGCTTCAACGATGATAGGAAATGGACCAAAATCCGGAAGTCTGTCACATATTGCACCAATTGGCGGACTGGATGGTAAAGAGAATGAAGTGACAAAACTTGACCAGTATATATTACCTAAGACAGACTTCAGATCACCTTATCATGTTAATGTACCCATTCCCAGGAAAATGTTGAAGAGCGAAGGGAAGATTAAAACCAAAGAAAAGAGTAGGGAGAAGACCAATTCTTCTGATTTGGATGAGGAGAATGCTTGCGAAACTTCTTCGGAATTTGTCAAGGAGTATCCTACCGATATTTTGATTGATAGGTTTCGCAAATGGAAAATTTTTTTGAAAAGCTTGATTGCATATTTTAGGGAAGCTGCCTACTCTCAAGAACAGGTTGCAAGGATTAACTATCAACTAAAAAATGCTGTGAAATTTGCTTTTCTTACTGATTTAGAAGAGGGAACAAACAAACTGGTTGATCCAAGTGTCTCGAAATTGTCTACTAAGAAACCTCAGCCGCCCCCTCTAGCCGTTCAAAAAGTAGAGACCAAATGTGATGCAGATGTGGACCAGTCGCAGCAAGTGCAGCAGGTAATGGCAGAAGCGATAACGTCTGCCTCGTCTGGTTTCATGAAGTTTGGATCAGGATCTATTCAAGACATTCAAGTCATTCTAAAAAAATATCATTTATCTTTGAGTAGTCAACAATATAAGATTTCTAAAGAGATTGTGGCGTACGTTATTCCCAAGTTGACGGACCTGCGTAAGGATTTGGCTGCCAAGATAAAGGAAATCAAAGAATTGAACGGGGATTTTAAGACTAATATAGATGAGCATGTTAAAATAACCAATAGACTTCTAAATAAATACATTGCCTCAGTGCAGTTCTTAGATGAAGCCTGCAAATCGGAAAACAAACAAAGTGAAAAACTGAAACCAAAACATGACCCATATCTTTTGAAGTTACAAGTGGATTTGCAGTTGAAGAGGCAATTGCTAGAAGAAAACTATCTTCAAGAAGCTTTTATAAATCTACAATCAGCCGCGTTACAATTAGAAGAAATAGTGTATTCTAAAATTCAGTGTGCGTTGCAATGCTACTCAGCTTTGATTGATTCGGAAGCGCGGTTGATGATCAAGAACTTGTGTCATGAATTACAGCAAGGTATTTTATCTAGGCCACCAGCTGTAGAATGGGATAACTTTGTTTCCCACCATCCGGACTGTTTGATGAATCTGAAATCTAATGACTCTATACCACATCCCAGGAAATTATCTGATATTGTTTATCCCAACATGAAATCATCTCTGGCCAAATGTATTAGGTTTGGTTATCTACTCAAAAAAACAGAATCTTCCAAAAAATTTATCAAAGGTTTTTTTTTCTTGACGACGAATTATCTTCATGAATTTAAAAGCAGCGATTTCTATATAGACAACAGATCTGCTCATTCAAAAAATAAATCATTTAATGAACATCCGGACGTCAGCATTATTGATAAAAATGGTACTAATACTGTCGATAATTCATCGAATAATGGAACACATGATTTGAAATTGACTATGAAAAGAAAAGGACTGAGTTCTTCAAATCTGAATCCTGTCACTAGCATGTCTTTGAACGACTGCTCCTTGAAGGAGAGTACTGGCACAAATTTTACTTTGCAAGGATATGCAAGTTTTCAGTTATCGAAGGAGGAATCTACAACGGAATCAAGTGTAGCTCCGAATATGCCCTGTTCAACAAGAACGCAGGCTACAAAAAATAGCAAGCATCAACGTACTTCTTCCGGCATCACGATGGTGCCCGTTCCGAATTTCTTAAAGGGATCATCCAGACTAAAAGAGCAAAAAAAGTCTAACGAAAAATCATCTAAAACTAAAAACTCTAACATTGGCAATAAGCCAGGTAGCGAGAAAAATGTGGTGTGGACTTTCAGAGTATTCTCCACAAATCCTGAACCAACTTCAGAAGAGCTAAAACGTTTCAACAAATGGGTTCAGGATATTAAATCTCTCACAAACTGTAATTCTACTCTTGAGAGGACGAAATTTATCGAGGAAAAGGTGTTGAGGAGTAGAAGTCACAATAGTACAAGGAGCTTTCAATGCTCGGAAAATAGTACCTCTGTCACGCCAGTAGACAATTTTGTTAACCTTTTTGAAAAAGTAACTCCATCCTCTTCCGTTTCTACGTTAAACAAAAGGAAAAGAGCAAACCGCCCTCATTATATAGACATCCCGAAGAGCGTAAATACGAATGCAGGAGCTATGAATTCTGTACACAGGTCAAAAGTCAACACACCAGCCATTGATGAAAATGGTAAATTGGCCATAGTGGGAGAAACGAAAAACAATTCACCACAAATTGTTACGAATTCTGTGTTCAAAGAGCCTTCTCTATCGCCCTATTCACGCCATACTAGGGCAGGCTATTCTTACGGCCATTCAAATGATAATTTGATGCCATCTTCTCTTCAGAAGATGTCAGCCTTTGGGGAAGTACCAAAAGTAGCAGTCAGTAATCACGGGGTTGAAGCTGTTATTTCGGCAAGTTCCTACTCTGATTGCAGCCACAAACCGTCCCGTGTCTCTAGTGTTTCATCCATAGGTACTCAACACAGGACGTCTTCACCATCACCATTACAAAACCTACCAGGTGTTTCACCTACTTGTTTGCCATTGGACGATAATGCAAATGGATACTTTGGAATACCGTTAAATTGTAATTCAGAATCAGGAAGAGGGTCTGAGCTTTTTGCTTTTGAGAATGAGTCTCCATTATTAGAGGAGAGCAGAAATCAACACTTCAGCTATCGTCGTAAAAGTTCGGCCGGTTCAATACCTCGAAAATATGATATGAGGGTGGAATTAAATAATTCAAGGCCGAACAACAGCAGTGATGAGTATATATAATAGTCAAATGTGATGTCATAAGGACTGCTTACATTTAAGGGTGTTCAATAACCTTATAATTTTTCTGAAAAAGCTTCCAATGCAGGAAACATTTCACCAGCGCATACTGAATCCAACGATAAGTTTCTTGTGTCAGAACAGAAGTACAAACATTGTGTCTGCTTAAGCCTGCGTTAAAGAACGAAATTTGGCTGATTAAATAGTGTAATGAACAAGACAGTTTCGAGACATGTTTCTGAAAAAAACATAGAACCGTCTGCTACTGCAATTGAAGAAGTAAATGAAAATGAGAAGAGCACCGTAGTAACCTCAATCAGTCTATATATTCTTAGATAAATGTCATGTAGTTATGAGTAGTAAGTAATTTCTACTTAATAAAACAAAACCCGTATTTGAAGATTGCAAGAAACACATACTCTGTTTTACAATTATTGTTGAATAGAATATGGCGCTTGCAATATTCTTTTTCTCTCTCTTACTAACGTAACATTAGAATTGATGATTCCCGTTCATCTCCACTTTTTCGGTCTGGTTACGACGCGGCCTCTCCGTAAGAGAGGTTGGCAATATGATACTCTACATGATGACTACTGGAAGCTTTTTGACTAATCCTTTATTAACGGCACTATTGGTAATTTCTCCAACACAGAAAATATGGGTTTATCTAAATCTTTATACAAGAAGCTACTTATAGATTTTCCAACTAAGGCTCTCAGTGAAAACAGTAATCAGCAAGTTAAGAATCTTTCACCACTTGTTACAAACTTCGAAAAATGGTCCGATAAACGCAGAAAGCTTTATTTCGAGGATGAAGAGGAAATGGTAGTGCAAAATCATTTAGAAAATTTTGATTTAGAAAACAATGTATACGGCAGGATTTTAGCTTCCCCAATGAGAGCAGAAAAAATCTCGAAATTAAAATCTTGTAGAAAGCTACTAATTCCATTAAAAGTAGTACCATCAGTTGATAGAGATCAGCATTCTGAAAACAGCAAACTAAAGCTAGTACCTATATTAGACTACTCTAAACCGTACAAAAGTTCATACATATTGAACTCAGCATCAATTGTGTGCGACAACTTGGCGGCTGCGACGTCTTGGTTTCCGCTCTCGATATTACAAAGGTCAACAGCGAAAAGTCTGGTGGTAGATACTTCTACATTTTTCACAGAATATAACGCTCACTCACTCGAGTTTGTAAGAACGAGACTTTCAGAAGTGCTGACTTGTGAAAATTCTTCAAGAAACCGTGTTTTACTTACTTACAACGAAAGAAAGACGTCGCCAATTGAAATACAAGAACTTAAAGATAATGACGGGACCTCAATTAAGCAGTCCGTTTTCAACCTTGGCTGTCTCCAGGTACCAACATTAGAAGCTATCATAAATAAAGATAGAGTGACTAGGGGAATTTATTTAGATGCATACCATCACAAGGACCTTATTGAACATATTTACAGTGCGCTATTGTTTTCAACCAGGTAAACACTGTTTGCCTACGGAGATAAGGAAGGAAAGCGGTATAAATAGTTGAACATCGTTCTTATTTTTATTCGATGAAATATGAAGTTTGCTGTAGTTGAATAGTGGCATCATTTTACAATCCGAAAGTGAAAAATTTTGGCGCCGCGGACGGGAGAATTTAGAACCCTTAATCCCGCACATCTACGTAAAATATCTCTGAGGTCTTCCATAGTCAATCATTTCGCCATCTATCTGCAAGGCTGTAATGGTTAATAAAGAGGAACTTTAAGGGTAAATAGACTCGTTAATTCATCTGAAAATCATCCCAAAAGCAGCTTATATTAAATTCTAAAAGCATACTCATGCACCATATTTAAGAGCATTACCAATAACTTACTTATTATAAAGGATTCTATTTTCGAGAACTAAATCATATACTTTTTCACACGAAAAGGCTTTTATTTGAAAGCAAGGCATTCACTCTAATTTTGCTGATTATTCCTCTCAAGTTGGCCTGTCATCAATAATACCTAGTAATTAAAGTGTTCTGATTGTTAAAAAAATTCCACAATGTCTATGTTACCGTGGTCTCAAATATGGGATGTATTTAAGCTATTTTTGGCCTTTACACTCTTCGTAATATTAGTTCAAAAAACTATCAGCCTGTTCGTATCATGGATGCTGATGCTACGCCATTCTACGATCCGAAAATTTTCTTTTGGATACTTCTTTGGTACATCAATAAGGAGGGCGTTTATCTTGACAGATTTTGCTGAACTATATATTGGTAAGATAAGTTTTCGAATAGGTTGGAAACCCGGAATCGTGTTTCATAATGTTGATATGAAGCTGTTTGAGAGAGGCAGTGATACTACTACGCACTCAACTAGAGGGTCGAGAACGTGTTTCAATCCTGATGATCAAACTTTTACCTTTGTAATCAGCAAACGAATTCTATCAATTTTGAGACTTGTGTTCTCATTTTCCATTTTTTTCCATACTTTAACTCTCACAGTATCCAATGGAAAACAATATAAGTTAAACATCGGGTCCATAACAATATCACATCCGCATGATGATACAATAAAATTGGAGGCATTTTTACATGATTTTACCCATCCTGAAACGAAAGACACCCTGAACCATACTGGATTTTTTATGGTGTGTAAGATTGCGAAGGAAAATGACAAAGGCGCCAAATGTTCGAAAATTACATTAAAGAATTGGAAATCCAGTCTTAAAATCAGCGACGTTTGCTGGCATCTTCCAGAGAGAAAAGAAAAGACACCGGGTACTGATACTATTGATTCTTCATCTAAAAGCGACGAGGTAGAATTTCTCACTTCATCTCGGAAGATGCTAAAGCCCTTTCACTATCCTTTAAAGACTTTGAACATTCTGGACCTTAAGGTGGAAAACGTAAAGCTTATCTACAAAAAAAAATTTACAATCCGCATATCAAGTGCTCAACTTTACTTAGAATCAATCTCGATTCTAAATAATGTCTCCGCTTTGGAACTCTTACCTTTAAACAAACCTACATGGGGGGATTTTGAACTATCACTCTCTGCAAATGCTGTTGTTATAGATATAGACGGTAATACAGCTATTAGAATTCCATTTGGAAATGTCATACTGACGTCAGATATTTTACTATTTCTATTGGATAACGTTCCCTTACAGAAAACGAAGATCTCTTCCATTTTGAACATTATAAATCCTTCAGTATTCCTTAATATACATCAAGTGCTGGAAATTTTTCATTTAGTGGATAGATTTGATAATTCCGAAACTTCGTCATATACAAAAGCAACCGACAGTTCATCAAATATACTAGATTTGGATATTGATCGAATGCCCAGTTTTAACTTTGAATTACTGATGTCGAATTTTATTTCAAGGCTACACATATCAGATGAAGAGAATGTGACTTTCAAGGTTTTCAGTACACACGCTCTGTTCAGTCGTAATAATATGTCTATGTTTACTAAGAAGAGCGAGCTAATAAATCTGCATTCAGATTGGCCATTTTCCAAGGCTGCTTTAGTATCCAATCAGTTATCTAACTATATTAAAATTGTAGGTACATCGCTCTCTTACCTGAAAATTCCAACAGAGGAGGACGCTAATCCGGTATCTATACCGGTCTGTGGTTTTGAAAGATTAGATACATTTCTAGATGAATTTTCCAATTCTAAGTTGACCGTTCAATCTACATTGAGGCATTCATATGTTAGTCTTGAAAATATTGAAGTTTTACATACTTTGAGCCGCGCCTTTGATAAGGTCTACTCGCTAATATCAATTAGAAAGAAAAGGAATGCAGCTCATAAAGCAAAGGATCAAAAATTGGCAAGCCTCAGTGAAAATAAGAAGAATTTCAATTGGTCGCTAAAACTTAGACTAAAAGATATATCATGTTCGTTATTGATCGCTGGGTTTCTTCCAAAAACTATGGATCCTGTGGAGGTGGAAAACTTAAACTTAACTGATGTAACCAGAGGTGCCAAAGTCGTCCTTACAGAATCGATATTATTAGCGGACAACCAAGAAAAAAAATTTACGATCGTTGATGCATCGATATATCGCTTTATGGATGAGACTACATATGATTCTGCGCCTGATGCTATTGTCCAGTTTACCGACCTGTTATTGAGTTTTAACGACTTCAACAAAATTCATTTTTCACTTCCAAAAATCAAGCTGAAGATAGATGTAAATATAATCTGGCTTTGGTTTTATATCCAAGGTATATGGATAAAGTTTCGTCCTAATTTAGAGTTGAGTCAAACTTCGACGAGTAGCTCAAAATCTGCAGATGTTTTGGATAGATTGAGAGTAGATATAGGAAAGATGATTATTGAGTTAACGCTTCCCCATAACACAGAGGTACTCCTGATATTCGAGCAGGTTGAATTTTTGAATTCTACTAAGATGCTCACCATTGCAACTTTATCTGCGTATGTGGTGTCCGTCTATGTGAAGCATATTAAAGTATATGTCTCTCTGATGAATATTAATGATTTTGAGTTAAATATCCAAGAATTAATCCGTGAGAGATCAGCAAGTGTAAATACTTCGTTGATTCACTTTCATGCAGAATACCATTTTAGATTTTACATGATAACTGATAACATGATTACACTCTATAAATCATTTAAGCAGATTAGATTGGCATTTTCCAATTTGCAGGAATTTACGCGGTTGTATCCTCAACAGCAGTATCCTGAAAATGTTCCCAATTTGCATATCTGTTGTCAAGATTTCCTAATTGATATTGAAGAAGACCCTTTTGAGCAGGAGTTAGGGTTGATTTTGAAAGTTGGTGTTTTGGAACAACGTGAGAGGTTAAAGAAACTCGAAGAATTCAAAGAGAAGCTATCAACATATGAAGACATGAATGTGCGTCTAAGGTCACTCTATGATACCTCCCGTGGGCAGACTTTTTTTCCAGACTTCTATGCGAATGATCAAGAATATGAGGAAAAGGCCTATTTCAGATTGCTAGAAAACTTTTCAACTTCATGGATTGCCAGATATCGGAAGGCAAAACTTTCTTTTTATGGTATGCCTTATCGTGTAGTCAGCCGTGAGGAGCTTGGTACAAATTATCATTTGTTTACTAAACAGAAAACTAGCACGGTTGCTAATTTGGTCGTAAAAGAATTGGACTTTCAGTTAGGATGTCCCTCTTTTCCTTTGGACCAATATATGAATTTTGTTTACCAGTATGGAAAAAAGGTTCCAAAAACTACGAAGTACACTTTGTTAATTATCGTTGGCCTTAAAATCAAAAGCTCATTGTGGGAGTTGCGGCTGAGAGATTATCCAATACCTGCAATATCATTTCCAGATACATTCACAACGGGTGATGTTGTTTTCGCTGAGAAGATGCCAGCACCTTGTGCTCTTCATACTGTATATGTTCCTTTTGTTAGCTCCGCGCAAAGCGGCCCCTATAGTGACGCTAATACCATATATGGTTCGCATATTATTCGTACTATTAATTCGGTCAAAACGTATTTTAATATCAGGTCAATGGTATCATCTTCTTTATCTGCTAGAATTACATGGGGGAAATCTTTGCAGCCTGGTTATGAGTCCTTGATGCTGTGGTTTGATTTTTTAACAAAACCTCTTATTGATCCCTCCAAGAAACTAGGATTTTGGGACAAATTTAGATACTTGGTACATGGTAAATGGATATATGAGTTTTCAGAAGAGAGTGAGATCCATTTAAATATAAAGGGTTCACATGATCCTTATAAGATCACCGATGATGGTGCGGGTTTGGCGTTCTGCTGGTCTGGTGGCACTACAATTTATGTTCACGATTCTGCAGATCCTAAAGAGTTTTTGAAAATTGAATCGCAAAGGTTCCAGTTGGCAGTACCAGATTTTGCCAAGGTCAGTAAGTTCGATAAAGTATTTATGAAACTTGATGGGAAAGTAATTTGGACTTTAGGTTTGATTTTTGAACAAGGTGATATATGTAAGGCTGGTGACGAAGAAAGGTTTCTGCCAAATAGGCCACATTATGAAATTCAGCTCATGAATCCAGATAGTGTGCCAGATTTGGATCACCACGATACCTACAAAGGATTTAGAACCTCTTTTATTCACATGTCATTTGGCGTCTATTCCTCAGAACATGGATCCATAAACAGTCTTTATCTCGCACCATATGCGTTAACCCACTTTTTCAAATGGTGGAACTTATTCCATACATATACATCCGGTCCTATAAGGCAAGGACGTTTATTTACGGACTTGCTTCAAAACAAGACCAAGTTTGGCCGTTCATTATTTACGATAGCATATCAGCTACATTTAAAACGACTTATGGTCACACATATCTATAGACATATTACTACCCAATATGATCTTGAAAAGGACCGCAAAATAACTTTTACTGGATTAAAGGGAAGATTTGATTCGCTGAAAATTGATCTTCATCAAAAGAGGATTAAGCTCACACACACTAATCAGAAACTCAACAAATCAAAACCTGTCTGGAAATTCAAAATGTCTAGAGGTGAGATTGATTGTGCCGAAGCAGATATTAGGATATTGTCCACAATGTTTGACCAAGAAGCAGTGAAGGAAATTCTAAGTACTGGCCTTGATGGCATACTTGAAGACGAGTCGTCACGTCCTATTTCGCCGCAAGACGTCGAACACTTACGTGAATCAGATTGGTATGATCTTGAGGATTATATAGATTTGAATCAAGTACCTCTGGGTTCGTCACTCCCTTTAAAGTTAGAAGCAATACCTTTGCTCTACTCACCTAGGATATCCTACTTCAGAAAAATAAATGATGACGGTTACGTATTAGCTTACCCCTTTGGCACTGAGGAATCTCACAATTGTCTGATTGGCAAGAATCACCCAGAATTAACGCAAGAAAAGTTAGCAACAGAAAGGAAACGGGAAATAGAAGAGCAGCTAAAAATTTTGCTCACCACATTAAATTCAATGCAATCAAAAAAAAGCGGAAATTTTATGAAGGATAATTCAGAATACGGTGTACCTGAAATAAAAGCAGAGGTGGCTGAATTAAATCATAGACTTCACACAGTCAATACCATCTTAAGCGATTTGAAAATCTCGGAGGCTATTCCTGGAGAAGATACTGGTTGTGATAGCTCCAGTTCACTTTCCGATACTGAAGCTAATTTGGAAGAAGTAGTTCCAACTCCAAACAGATTATCATTATTGAGAACCAATACTGTCGAATCCTTCGTATCAATGAGGAAGGCCTCTACTATGCAAGTCGAGTCCACTTATGACAACCGTTTCATGGTCCATAATATCGAGTTGAAGATTGATAATAAAATAAGACATCACCTCTTGGAATATGCTTCCAGCGCTTTTGAAAGAAAGTCTATGAGGTTTGCTTTGACTTATAAATCTGTTACGATCTTAAAAGAATTACTGGGAAATGTGTTAACTGGGGTCAGAACATCTATAGAAGACTATGGCTCTATGCTTGAAGACGATTTGGCTAGTAACTCTGAGTTTATTGAACATTTTGAAAAACTCATCAGAGATGTTCCAAGTGATGACTTTGATTATGTTGATAATTACCTTTGCAGATTAATCTCACCGCAAGTGCAAATCAAATCGGATGTTGAAAGAAATGCTGCAGTTATTTTAGCTGCTAGAGATATAGAAATGGGAATCATTGATATAGTTCAAGTGTATGGAAAATCTGGGAAAAGAATTCCTGTTGACATTGATACTATTGTTGAAACTCGCTATTCTGCTGTTTCAAAGGATATTCAGTTATTCACTTTGTTCAAGAAGGATTTGGAGGGTCCTGAGGGTAGGCTTTTCCATAAAAATGGATACGGTTTGGACAAAGAGTCAGATATATGGCCCCCATGGATCCCTCTTGAAATGTGCTTCGACGGTTCTCTATTAGATAGACATGTATTTCTGAAACGAAGATCGATGTTTTTAACGTACGTCGCTCCTAATCCCTTATTTTTTAGTGCGAATGATACATCTACATTTTCCTATGATTCGAGATTTCGTATTGCATTTCCAGGATTGGTTCTGACTTCTGATTGTCAACAGTACTGTGCAGTATACGCAATCGCAGAGGACTTACTTTCCTTTGGATCATCATTGGATGAGAAGGTTGAGAAATTATCCAGGATTCTATTTACTGATGAAGTAAGAAATAATCTGGAAAACCTTGATGTATCCGTTGTCACAGCGCTACAAGATAGAATTAAAGAACTGTATTACACGCGAGCATATTTGAAGCTTCACGATCCAAGATTGTTTAGAAAATCGGGCCAAGAACTAACTTTTGATATTCAAACTAGTACATTGAAGTTGACACTACTTATGACGGCAATCAAGAAAACTTATGATAGGATGGGTAGTGGTAACAGAGTTATCCAGAAAAGATTGAGGTGGCAAGTTGGAACGGATGAGTTGGTTTGGGAACTATATGATGAAAGCAAAACACCTTTTGTAACGATTGGACTGGGTCCTTCTACATTTATTCGTTCTGAAACCTCTGATGGCACTAACAGTAACAAAGTATCTATTTCTTCATTACAGTGCTTCAATCAACAAAAAAATCCGGTCTATACTGAGCTGTTGGCTCCCTTTTCTGAAAACTCATCTTATAATGACAACGCCCCAATGGTGGAAATATTCTGGATCTTGGGTCCATCGGTTGGAGGGATTTCAGATTTGCAAGACTTAGTTGTTTCTTTGCAGCCATTAATTTTCAAGATGGATCACAAAACGTCGGAAAAACTAATGAATTATCTTTTTCCAAAGATAGAACAAACTCCGGTAGAACCTAATCCTTCGGAACTTGTACCGCGTTCTTCAACCAGTTCTTTTTTTTCATTTTCTCCAGTTTTACGTCACAGTCCTTCTAACGGCTCTTTATCTGTGTACGATGCAAAGGATGTTGATTCTTGGGATCTGCGCAGTATCCAGAGTAAAGAAGGTATCAACAAGTATAAAGGTGATCATAGGAAAGTATCGGCATCACTGTTCGTGCAGCCTGATTATAATATTAATGAAATGGTGAAAAGATCAGGCACATTTTTCAATGTAAAATCCATTATAATCCGAAAAACTTTAATGTCCGTGTGTTATAAGGGTTCTCACAGCCTCTTGACTGATGTTAATAACTTAATCGTCAGAGTTCCTGTTTTGAAGTACCATAACAAACTATGGTCGAGAGAAGAGTTTTTTACAGCTTTGAAAAGAGACATTGTAAGAATAGTTCTACAACATTTAGGAAATATTATTGGTAATAAATTTTTACCCCACAAAAAAGAGAACAAAAAGAAAACCTCCTTAGAAATACATCGGTTACTAAGTCCTGATACTCAAAATCGGGACAAGTTACACATTCTTGAAACCGAACAACATAACTCATTTAACTACTCCACTCCCTCTTCAGATGCCGGATCAATTAATACAGATGAATCCTATAATGAAAATGAAGAGAATGGAGAAGTGAGGCCGTTTTACCCTATTACGAGTGAAATTTCAAAATACAAGTGACAAAAAGTATAAGCATATTTAATGTAAATATTCCCGAGCTACATAGTAATTGTACAATATACAAATATAAAAAGTTACAAAGTTTTTTTTCAAGCGGTTCTTCGGGTAAATTTTTCAATCCTTCAATGAGATGAGATGATAGCTCCAACGAAAGTATTCCTCATCCATCGATTTAGAAAGCTGCAACAAAAGGTCGAGGAGAAAAATCTTTCACCAGCAACTTAGTCTATCAAGCTTTAATAAAACGAAGATGTCGTTGGAAGCCATTATTTTTGATAGATCGAACCCAGAAAAGGTTTCAGTGAAGGTACTTGATCAACTTCTCCTACCATATACTACTAAATACGTTCCAATTCACACAGTTGATGATGGCTACTCAGTTATCAAAAATATGCAAGTGAGAGGTGCTCCAGCAATTGCGATTGTGGGATCTTTATCTGTCTTGACAGAAATACAATTGGTAAAACATAATCCAACCTCCAGTGCTACCACACTGTATCTGCCAGTAAATTGGGAATCCACAAAGAGAGTGCTTAATGAGAGATTAGATTTCCTTTTGAGCAGCAGACCAACAGCGGTTAATCTATCAAATTCCCTTGCAGACATTAAAAATATACTGACATCATCAGAGAACCTCGAGGTTTTCGACAATAATTTATACAGTTATGTCTGTCAGTTAATAGATGAGGATTTGGCGAATAACATAAAAATGGGTGATAATGGGGCTACTTATTTACTGGATACGTTAATGAATGATGGTTTTAAAGGCGGATTCGCTGTTTTGACGATTTGCAATACTGGCTCCTTAGCAACTTCTGGATATGGTACGGCTTTGGGTGTTATCCGTTCTTTATGGAAGGATTCATTGGCAAAAACTAATGAAGCAAGTTCCGGATCGAATATCGAAAACAAACCCAAGATGGACCATGTATTCCCACTCGAAACAAGGCCTTATAATCAAGGTTCAAGGCTAACTGCTTACGAATTAGTTTCTGAGAATATTCCGTCAACTTTAATTACAGATAGTTCCATAGCGTATAAAATTAGAACTAGCCCGATTCCAATTAAGGCGGCGTTTGTAGGAGCCGATAGAATTGTTCGCAATGGAGATACAGCAAACAAAATTGGTACTTTACAACTTGCTGTAATCTGTAAGCAATTCGGGATTAAATTCTTTGTAGTGGCTCCAAAAACAACTATAGATAATTTAACTGAAACAGGTGATGAGATTATTGTCGAAGAACGTAGGCCTGAAGAATTTAAACTGGTTACGGGTGCAATGGTTAATCCTGAAGATGGTACTTTGGTTTTGAATGAGGCAGGAGAGCCGATCTCGGGAAAGGTAGGAGTTGCCCCTCCTGAAATTGATGTATGGAATCCTGCCTTCGATGTTACTCCACATGAGTTTATTGATGGGATTTTCACTGAGAGAGGTGTATTCATCAAGAATTCTAAAGGTGAATTTGAGCTAGAAGCTCTTTTTTAATTAACCATTTTATAGTGTGAATCGAAAAGTTTAAATTAAGGCACAAAAATTATTTTTTCATTCTTCAAGTATTGTGAGATAGAATTTCATTACATTGTCTCAGAACCTCTTGGGAAATTTAAATTCTAGTCTGTATATTCACCAAAAAAGTGAAGGAAAAAGTAAAGAACTCCTCATAGGGGGCTCGAACCCCTGACATTTCGGTATCCTTGCTTAAGCAAATGCGCTTAAAAGCCGAACGCTCTACCAACTGAGCTAACAAGGATGAGTTCTTCGTTGCACTACCATCTAATAGTCTTATTTACCAAAGTAATGAAGAAACGCGAGATTCAAGTTTAAACTTATTGTCTTGCTGGGAGCTTGCAGAGTTTTGCTGGTGAGATATGAGTGACTTTGAGATAGTTTTTGATAAGGGTAATATTTTTATGTATACAGAATATGTTGATAATTAGTTGTTTAGTAAATTGTAATAATTAAGAATAGTCGTTCCTTCTTAATCTATATAAGAGAGGTATATAAAACACACGCTGATTGGTTATATTAAACCCAAAGGTTCAGACATAAATCAGAGTGTTGATGATAAAAATTTGGTGATAACTCATCTTCTTATATACTAAGTTCTGGACAATTAATAGATCTTTATCTTATTAGTGTAGGAAATTCTATAATTAGAATTTCCCTACTCCAATTTAATTGGTATCACCATAAGAATGTTAGTATTAATTTACTCAACGTTATTAGTATCATGTTAAAGAATGTTCGTCATCAACTACAACAATTTATATGAATAAATGTATAGTAGTAATCACTTATTCCAACAGAATATACTAAAAAGTTCTTCTCGAGGAAATAGGAAACCACAAGAAAGGATCGATAGTTTTATACAATAATATAATCACCATTCGCTTGTTCTTGTCAATAGTTAGTAGTTAAGTTGTAGTAGTAATTAAGAATAAAAGCAGATCTTTTTATACTATAAATGAGAGGTATATAAATAACACGCCGACTGATCATATTAAACATAGCCAATATAACATTGTTGAGACCATTTACTATAGTTTCAATGTAACGGCTCATGCCCTTGAATATTTAAATAACAAGTTGGTCAAGGCTTTGCTGAACCCTCTCTATTACGTCGTCACATATCATTCTTTATCCTGAAATATCAATGACGTATCATGTCTGATTACTTCATATAATCATTAATTAGTTACGAAGAATAATAAGTCACCTTTTTACCAACTGGAAATATAACTACTGATTAAATGGACGATAGTTGTATCCTGTTTCAACAACATGTACAGAGTAATTAGTCTGCGAAATGAGCACAGACAGACATTTTCAAGTTTACTTTAAGCAAGGATTGATTGAATGGAAGTTGCATTATTTTCTTACTGACAAAGATACCTTCCTAAAAAGATGCCAGACGTCAAACAATCAGTAGGTCTGATTGAACAGCTCGAAATTGGTATATGCCACTGCTATGTGGCTTTTCAAATTCGAACATATATATTTTAGGCTAAAATTTGACGTGACATCCCTAAGGTATGGTCAAAAACAATTTTTTGGATAGATAAGGCATTTTTGATTTTGATTTTTGATATTCTCATACAATACTCCCGCCACAAAAGGGACAAAAAATTTTTGATGTAATATTCCAGGAATTATTTTTTCTTGGAATACAACCTTGAAGCAAAAATAGGTAGAAAGGAGTTACTTTTATCGTCCTTGTTTTTGCAGCCCTATAGGGGTCTGTCGCCTAAAGACCTTAAATTATATTCTGTCCTTGACTAGTCTAGTAAGGATTTTTTGAAATCATCTGAACATAAGATTTCCTTCCGCGCATTTCATGCCATGATTGTTAACAGCGATGCATGGGAAGCTTAAAATCAACTGCAAGAGTAATTACCACTGTGATATCTTAGAATGAGCACTCCTTTTAAGCCTGATTCGCGAAAATAGCCGCTAAAAAGACGAGATTAGACCAAATACGGGTAACTTTTTATTCATAATGTTTACATATTTGTCTCAATTAGGAAAATGTAATTTCAAGGCACTAATCAAAAAAGGAATTTTGTAAACAAAGTAATCGAATCAGGAAAAGGTCAACAACGACGTTCGCGATATAGATGAACTTCGGTGTCTGTCCCTCGAGGAATTAGAAAACTCCTTGCAATTGGCACTAATAGTCTGAGCATAGAGTTTCAGAAATTTTCCTCTTAGCAGAAAATATAACCTGTTTAGGGAAAAGAGAAATAGATCCTTTCTTAAAAGTTTAGAGAGGAAAAAATATCAAAATATAATAAAATAGATTCTTTTTAGGTTAATTTTTTGCCAAATTTAGCTAGAATTTTTAAAAATTTGCAACTTTACCGGGATTGAATATTTCTGGGTATTGTCTTCGTTATTCGTTCCAAGAAGTGAAGTATTTTCCTATCAATACTTCTAAAAGCAGAAGAAAAATAGTGAGAGGATACTGGACATTTTTTTATCTTTTTTTGATTAAACCAGTGTATAATAAAACGTACTGCAAGCTACCCGATAAGTTAGAACAGAATACTTTTAAGCGATCTAGTGATTAATCATTTGTTTTATTTTGTATTCTCGCACTTTTTGATTCTTTTAACAGAGATTTCAGATATTTTCAAGCATTGTATTGAAATTTCACTTCGCTCGTTTATCAACAGTTTTTCAAAAACTTGCTCATTTTCTTCGAGGAAATATTCTTACTTATCACGCTCACATAGATGTCGAACCAAATAGAAAATACAGAAAATTCACAGAATTCTAGTTCATCAAGATTTTTGAGGAATGTACAACGGTTGGCCTTGAACAATGTCACAAATACGACATTCCAAAAGAGTAATGTGAACAACTCAGCTCTAACGAATTTCAAATCAGCACTCAATTCTGCAAAGAAGGAGGGAAGCCGAATTCCTCAATTCACTAGAGATAGCGTATCAAGACCAACAGCCGCACTAGAGGAGAAAAGGATCCCAAAGGATGATAGTATAAGCCAACTCACCAAAAGCAATCTTTCGGATAATAAAGAGAACCAAGATCCAACCAGTCAGCAATTTGGTACATTAACTTCCATAAAGGAAGGAAATATTGAATCACCTGCAAATATAAGCGTACATGAATCCTCTTCTGCCAAGGAAATAATCCAGCATGATCCCCTAAAAAACATTGAACCAGGCACTAATATGATTAATAAGCCGGTTGAAAATGAAAAACCTCAGTCAACAAGAAGTCAACTTCACGTTAGAAATAACGAAAATGAGAATGATAGCGGGAAAAAAAGACCAATTTCTACGATTGTTGAACAAGAGTTACCCAAAAAATTTAAAGTGTGCGATGAAAATGGTAAAGAAGAATATGAATGGGAAGATCTAGATGCGGAAGATGTCAATGATCCTTTTATGGTTAGTGAATACGTCAATGATATATTTGAGTACCTTCATCAACTGGAGGTCATTACTTTACCAAAGAAAGAGGATCTCTATCAGCATAGAAACATTCATCAAAACCGAGATATTTTAGTTAATTGGTTGGTTAAAATTCATAACAAGTTCGGCCTCTTACCGGAAACCTTGTATCTTGCCATTAATATAATGGACAGATTTTTGGGCAAAGAGCTAGTTCAGTTGGATAAATTACAACTGGTTGGTACATCTTGCCTTTTCATTGCCTCCAAATATGAAGAGGTATATTCTCCTAGTATAAAACATTTCGCTTCAGAGACAGATGGTGCATGTACGGAAGACGAAATTAAAGAAGGGGAGAAATTTATTTTGAAGACACTAAAGTTTAACCTAAATTATCCCAATCCAATGAATTTTCTGAGAAGAATTTCGAAGGCAGACGACTACGATATACAGTCCCGAACTCTTGCCAAATTCTTACTAGAGATATCATTAGTAGATTTCAGATTTATAGGGATATTACCCTCGTTATGCGCAGCCGCTGCGATGTTTATGTCAAGAAAAATGTTAGGTAAAGGTAAATGGGATGGAAACCTAATACACTATAGCGGTGGGTATACTAAAGAAGAACTAGCTCCCGTATGTCATATGATAATGGATTATCTAGTAAGTTCGATAGTTCACGACGAATTTCATAGAAAATATCAGTCTAGAAGATTTATGAAAGCTTCCATAATTTCCGTTCAATGGGCTCTGAAGGTTAGGAAAAACGGCTACGATATAATGACTTTGCATGAATGAGAAAAGGGACAAGGGCTTACTAATTTCTAAAAATTACTGCTAAATGTCCATATAAAAGGTGTCGCCGCTTTTAATCCATTTCTTTTCACATTTCCATTTATTCTTATAGGTTTCAAATCCAGTTTCAGGGCTTTTCATTTAAGAATCATGAAGCAGCCAGTAAATAGGGTTTGAAACCTAAGATTACCATACCATAATAAAAGCTTTATTTTTATTCTCATCAATCTCACCATACGTTTAATTTTAATTTTTAATTACAATTTCAATTTTGTACCATAAGTTTTATTTGTTTCAGTTCAGCAATATCCGGATGCATGTAGCGACGATAGAGTAAGAAAATTATAAGAAATAATGATTCTTTGCATCTGGAGTTTGACATTTAGCAGATTTCAGTATTTTATTTTCGTTAAAATACTATTTTAACTTCTTTTTCATTTCGTTTAAAATTCTTTTAGTATAATTATCTTAATTTACTTTCGAAAACAACCTAAATAATAATAATAATAATAATAATAATAATAGTAATAATAATAGTGAAAGTAGTAGTAGTAGTAGTAGTAGCGTAGGAAGTTAATATGCTTATTACTATAAACTAACGATATATGAAGATGCAGAAATTCTCGAGTAAAAGCAGAAAGAAAAAAACGGTCTTAAGCGTATGCGGATTTTTGAGTAGTACCAGTACTATTATGGTTGTCAATGGAAAAGGTTTTGGAAGTTACTATCCATTTCAGCTTTGCACCAATTGAAGGCTTGGAAATAAACAGAGCCATACCTAGGCTTCTTGTATTTCAAAACCAATGAATCCAAACGAATTTTAGAACTGGCAATGTCAGTGACTAGATCGATACAGCGGGATTGAAATACTTCGTCTTCCGTCGGATCGATGCCACCACTGTAATGTTGTAGTGTTTTGTTCCATAGCTCGTTCTTGCTTCTATTGGTCATTCTTCTCGCTATATACATTGCCATTGCGCTAATGGTAGACGGAGGTAAGTGGATGAAATGATGGCAGCAGTAGGCATACTCTAGAATAAATTTACCAATATTTCTGTTAACCAAATTGTAATCATCTGCCTTGGAGATCCTTCTCAAAAAATTAAGTGGATTGGGCCAACCAATGTTGAACTCTAAAGAAGTTAGCATGAACATTTCTGCATTTTTTATGTCATTTTTAGAAGCAGCGCCATCAGTGATATAAGCGTACTCGGCCAATTTGGGCAAATTCACTTCCTCAAACTTTGCCGCTATGAAGAGCGAAGTGACTGCTAATAACTGTAATTTGTTCATAGTAACTTTATTTTTGGCTAAAAATCTATCCATCAAGTTTATAGATAGGAATAAAGTTTCGGGATAGCACTGGAACTTCTCATGAACTTCTACTAGCCAATCCACTAATATCGCTCTCATGGAGGGCCTTAAATAGTACTTTGACGTTTTATCTAATAGGTAATTATGAGACGGTAGGGTTTCTAGTTCTCTTGTGTACAAAAAATCGAAAATTTCTGTAGAGTATTCTGCTACCATTGCAGTGTCATTTTTTTCGACATAATCTAAATCCTTCCAACCGACTATTTCACCAGTTTCTTCAACTCCAGTCCTGCGTTTTTTCCTTACTATTGAAAGATCATCATATTCTCCTTCTCCTTCTTCTCCTTCTTTTTTAGCTACGGCTGCTGACGCTGTTGATGTTGCTGTTCGATCGTTATATATCTGTCTCTTTTGAGCGGCGCTAAAGATAGGCCTAATATCTTCTTCCCTTCGTACCTTTACGGCCTTGGTATTTGTTAGCCTCTTGTTTTGGCTTAGAGGATTATTGTTTACTGGCACATCAGTTAAAGCCCTTCTTGGTTTGGAGTTTTGGATATGGTGCTTACTAGAGCTATCAATTACCGGATTTATTTTTTTTTCTTGAGAGATCGTCATGTCTTCGCTGCACAATTGCTTCTCGTTCTCGTTATGAATCAAAGAACTTCTTTTAATGCTCTGCTCGTAATCTTGACTACCTCCCATTGTTCAGTAAAGTGTTCAGCGGCTTTAATTACAGTTATAGGCGCAATATTGCTAAATGTTCAACTTACTTAGCTCTTTTGCTGTTTGTGAGATAACTGATGGACCGAGAAAAGCTTGCAACGTTTAGCCTTTTCAGAGTACAAAGACAAACAACCTGAACAGAGAAATTGTCTCTTCTTAAAAAGCTTAAGAAGAGGTTACGTGTAGCTTCTAACAAACTGACGGACGTAGCAGAAACTACTTTCGTAGCACAGGGCAGTAACAAGTCGCCATTCATAGAGGAAAGAGAAATCAGCACAGAGATGCTGTGGGCGCTATCCCAATGTGGGCAAAGCGCGTGAATAGCACGACGCGTGTAGCCGTTATGTTTTGTACCAGCAAAAACGCGTCTTTATTATTCGAGGCACACGTATGTTTGCTGAACTTGTTTACTAAGATGCCAATTAAAAAGACTTGTTCTAGCTGATATAATTAGCTTTGCTCTTTAATCTTGTCTATAGACTACAGGAGCGTTAACTATACAATGATAAAAAAACTATTTCAATAAAAAAAGCTCGCACTCAGGATCGAACTAAGGACCAACAGATTTGCAATCTGCTGCGCTACCACTGCGCCATACGAGCTTTATGATTATGGTTTTTCAGGGCTTGAAGTGCATAATATATGTTAGCCTGGACTATGTTGTAGATGAAACGTTAGCATTTACTTAAAAGGGTAATCGCGAACCACACTTGAAACTAACTGTTGATAATTAGTAGTTTTGTTGGAATAAGTGATTACCACTATACATTTATTCATATAAATTGTTGTAGTTGATGACGAACATTCTTTAACATGATACTAATTGTTGTAATATAAATCAACTATCATCTACTAACTAGTATTTACGTTACTAGTATATTATCATATACGGTGTTAGAAGATGACGCAAATGATGAGAAATAGTCATCTAAATTAGTGGAAGCTGAAATGCAAGGATTGATAATGTAATAGGATCAATGAATAACAACATATAAAACGATGATAATAATGTTTATAGAATTATGTAGAATTGTAGATTCCCTTTTATGGATTCCTAAATCCCTGAGGAGAACTTCTAGTATATCTACATACCTAATATTATTGCCTCATAAAAAATGGAATCCCAACAATTACATCAAACTCCACCATTATCTCACTAATGATATTGGGTAAATAAATACAAACATTTTTATGATTATACCAATTAAATTGGAGCAGGCAAGTTCTAATAATTGAATTTCCTGCATTAGTAAGATAAAGATCTATTAATTGATCAGAACTTATTATATAAGAAGATGAGTTATCACCAAATTCTTATCATCAAAACTCTGATTTATGTCTGAACCATTGGGTTTAATATAACCAATCAGCGTGTTTTTTACATACCTCTCTTATATAATTCAAGAAATAACGACTTATTCTTAATTATTACAACTTACAGAACTACTAATTATTAATATGGTAATGAGAAATGGGTGAATATTTTGATAATTGTTGGGATTCATTGTTGATAAAGGTAATATTATTTGGTACATATAATATACTAGAAGTCATCCTTGAAGATATATGAATCCAATAAATGGAACTCGTAATTTACATGCTCTCATTCAATATCCTGTTACATCATCAATCGTTGCATTTCAGCATCAACTAACTTATGTCATCATCTAACACTGTATACGATAATACACTAGTAGTATGACTAATAGCTGATGGACGATAGTTGATTTATATTCCAACACTTAGGCATATATATTCTAAGTTAATATTCGGTCAATGGATTTTTGGCGTCTCTTGTGTTATTGTTTGAACAGCTCGTGTAGTATTTCTTCTGTGTCACCATAGGAATAGAAACATGTACACATATACGGACGTGTACCTTGTTTACGATATAGGCATTCAACGTGTTACTATAGGAACATGCATGAACAATGACAAGTTACCCATCCCAACAATATTGTTATTTAGGACTATTTATACCTATACACCCATGGAGATCTACTAGCAAATTTTGTATACGAAATAGTATCATCTTTATCAATCATGTCTAAACTTTTCTCTCTATCAGTATCTATTATTCATATTTCATGGCGGCAGTCCAGAAATTGGCTTCGAGTTCACAACCTTCAGCAAAAATTGACACTAAAGTATCTAGTTGCTCTGGAGGGTATGTTTCCAAGATACGATTCAAAAGCCTTTCACCTTCAAGCATTGCTTCGTATGACCATGAAGATAAGCAAGTATTACACCATTCACGGTAAAGAGTCCCTTCGGCTACAGTCACTTGATCCTTGAGTTTGATTAGAGCATGAACATAACCCATTAAACAGGGGTTGAGGGCAACAACTATTTCTTGCCAGTTGCCTCTTCTGGAGATATCGTTGAGGTAACGGCAGTAAGCTCTTAATGCAGGACCTCTTTCAACCTTTTGTAAGTGGTCAGGATCTTTAATTCCAAAGTCCTCTCTTAACCTTTTTTCATGTTGAGTTAATTCTTCACGAACGCAATCAACAAGAAGTAGCTCCTTCTCTAGGTCTTTTAAACCTGGAGCTTTACTACCTGAGACGCAGCAAACTTTGGCATAATCGATCAAGTATAGATAATCTTGTTCAATGAAGAACCGGAACTTCTTGCGTTCTAATGTGCCGTTTGCCACTTTCTTGACGAATTCATGATTCACATATGAGTCCCAATGTGGCTTGACTTTGGGATGGTTTATTAGGTATTGAAAGAAGTTGCCTCCAGGAATTCTGTCAAAAGAACCTTTGACTTGCTTCTTAGATACAACGTCTGATGCAGTAAAACATTCGTCGCTGACCATTTTTTCCAATGGAATTTCTACAGCATAAACATGATTAATTGGCCCGTTGTCCTTTACAGCTTTCTTGGTGACATCACAACCAATGGTAATGGCATTTTGGACGTACTCAATACCACCATAAACAGACTGGGGAAGAGAATAACCGCGAGCTAAGTTGGATGCTATGGCAGAAGCCAGGGTGCATCCAGTACCATGAGTATGGGTGGTATTAACAAATTTACCCTTATAAGTGATGTACTTTTGTTCGGCGCTCAAGTAAAGGACGTCAGTAACATACTTTTCTTTTCCATTACCCCATGGAATGTGGCCTCCTTTCACTAAAATGTTGGAACATTTTGTGATTTTAGCAATGTCTTTGGCGATCTCAAAAACGTCCTCTAATTTGTTAACCATTCTGTCCTCACCCAATAATTTAAAACACTCTGGGATGTTTGGAGTCAAAACGTCAGCAAAGGGAGAAATTTTGTCCATAATTAAACCGGCTACGTCCTTTCCAGCTAAAGAAGAACCAGAGGTGGCGCAAAGAACTGGGTCAACCACTAGTTTTGGTCTCTTTTCACCAAGCTGAAGAAGCTTTTCGTGCAAGACCTCAATAGCAGCAGCCGTAAGCATACCTGTCTTGATGACGTCACATCTCATATCCTGTAGGTTAGCTTCCAGTATTTGGGAAACCACTTCCTTTGGTGTGTTTTGAATACCGTACACCGTCACTGGAGTTTGAGCAGTTAAGGTAGTGATGCATGACATGGCGTAACATCTGTGGGCAGTGATAGTCTTGATATCAGCTTCAATACCAGCACCACCACTTGAATCTGCTCCGGCAATGGACAAAACGGTTGGTAGTTTTTCATTGCTGGCTAAAGTAAGATATGGGGGAGGCGTATTTATACTCACTGTAGAATATGTCATAACGGAAAGATGGAATGTTGATTTTACACACTATTCTAATAATGTGTCAAGTCTTAGGAGAACAATAAAAGGCACAAACATTGCGTTCTGCCTCTGATTTTGCATGTTTTATCTATTGTTTAAATATCGGGAATATCTCTTCACAAATCATACAGCTCTAAGGGTTTCCAATATTTGGTCTGAAAGCATCAATATACTAGAAGAGAGAATAAATACGTATAGGTGTCATTAAGTTAACAAAAGGTTGCAAAGTGAAAATAAACAGTAACGGCTCCCAAGATTTTCCGTGCAGTTCCATAAGGCTTGATGTTACATAGTGCTTTGTGTGTCTATGCGAATAAAGGAAGCGTATGCTGGATCTGAAATAGGTAATTAGATACAAGAATAACGTTTTGGAGAACCACAGGAAGTTCATATCGCCCTAATCTGTTTCTAAAATGTTCTTTCACGTATTTCTCCGAGTATCCAGTTGACACTAAGTGTATTTCATAGTAATTCTGTTATATACATAAACTAATAAGATGTAGCGACAATTTTTGGGACTCCATTTTCGTCGGGTTCGTATCGTAATATTAAGAATAAAGGCACCTTGAGCTATTTTATAGAAAAGAATGCCAAACGTTGTTTAAATAAGGACCACATATGACACAATTTAGGAGGAGTTCATGGATCTGACGTATCCAAAAAAGGAAGACGATGATTTGATGACTGTTTTTCACCATTTATATCATCTTTTCATGCTGTATATGATAATAAACTATAGGTATGAATACTAGTCGATAGACAACCTTTGATGATCGTTTTTAAATGTGGAACACTCGCATTATGACACACATATGGCTGAATACATCAAGAAAACACTTTCCTAATTTATTTGATATTAGGATGGTTTAGACAACCCACTATTACTCGGGCACATAATACTACAGAGGAATGGACTTTCCATACGTTGTTTCATAACGTCTTTACACTACTGTCATACCTTTCGACTAAGAATTCCTGGAACAAAAAATTATTCATTGTCACTGAAGACCACTCTTTTTATAGATGTTGCAAATTGTGAGACCAATGGAATAGGATTCGAACAGTCATCTGGTTTAGTGGTAGTTAAAATGCAAGCGTTTCAATATAGCTAACGAAAAACACCGTATATAACGGAATGTGTAGAGTAGTGATTGATTTTTGTGGATACCTAAATTTGAGAGGAAGACTTCTATTGCAATCATTAAATTGGGATCCCCAAGAGAATCAGATATTTATGTAGTGTGTATGTAGTTTAAGGTGGTCATATTTTTTATTCTCAATCAACATCGGGAGTTAACCTAACCACCGACAATAACTCTATTTAGGCCGCTTTAAGGAAGTTTGATTTTAATGGTGTTCTTTTGAAATGCCAAGTTCCGCCACGTTTAATCCAATGATAAAAAAACCTTAGTAACATTCTAAATTAAATTCAATTTGTACGGTATTCGTTTTGATTTTGTTGCTCTCCTCTGAAATCTTCTAACTTCAGTTTAGCGAAAATGGCGACATTAAAATACAAAATGTAAATAAATGGATATGGAAATCATTTTCTTCTAATGGAGTATCTCACAAATGCAAACCCAAGAAGAAAATCATACAAGTTCTACGATAACCCCAGTGAAATCTTTACTATAAAAAATCTTGTTTGTTGAATTTTAAGGTAATGCTTCCTCTATTCTTTCTACCACCAAGAGATGAAAGTAAACATTCAGCGAGCGTTATCTTAGTTTTACTATTGTATAGACAATTCTTCAAAAAGGTTTTCTGCTACGTATGTGAAAGTAGCTGTTTGGTCTCGAACTGTGAGTCTCAGAACCACTAGCGGAATTACTTGATGCGGTATTTTACATGACTCTTTTTCACTGCGAAAAAAATGAAACACATATTTACACGATTTTCAAACAAATTTATGCTAGTGAATATGCAGAATAGTAAGCAGTTTTGTTTTATCTTTTCATGTTTTGATTAATTAATAAAAGTGTGCCTAAAAGTAACGAATAGCTATAGAATAACATCTTGACTGATGTCCTTGAGAGAAGTAACTAACTATGAAGTTTCCTTCCATATCCCATTGTCCTATAGCAACAGGGCGCATAAGATTTGTAAACTTCCAAATGGAATTTTGGCATTATTAATATCTGATCCAACGGATACTTCAAGCTCATGCTCACTGTCAGTTTGCACTGGCTCCCACAATGACCCAATGGATATCCCAGGTTTGGCACACCTTTGTGAACACATGATTCTTTCTGCAGGTTCTAAAAAATACCCTGATCCTGGTTTATTTCACGCACTAATCGCCAAGAACAACGGCTCTCAAAATGCCTATACGACAGGAGAACAAACGACTTTTTATTTTGAATTGCCCAATACTCAAAATAATGGTGAATTTGCATTTGAATCCATCTTAGATGTGTTTGCGTCATTTTTCAAAGATCCACTCTTCAACCCTTTATTAATAAGTAAGGAAATATATGCCATACAAAGCGAGCATGAGGGGAACATATCATCAACAACAAAGATATTCTACCACGCAGCAAGAATTTTGGCCAATTCCGATCATCCTTTCAGTCGGTTTTCCACTGGCAACATACATTCACTATCAAGCATTCCACAATTGAAGAAAATAAACTTGAAAAGCTCACTAAACACTTACTTCAGAAGTAATTTTTTTGGGGAAAATATAACATTGTGCATTAGGGGATCACAATCCGTTAATATACTTACAAAACTCGCCATATCAAAATTTGGTGATGTAAAGCCTAAAAGCATCGTGAAAGAGAGGCATTTTTCGATTGGGAAAGGGCCATTTCGAAAATCAACGTCATTAAGACGAAGTCTGAATTCTCCTAAAAACGACTATCGTAACTTAGAAGACTTCAAAATACTAGACACCGTATGGGAAAAAAAATACCAAAATACAATGTGTTTTCAACATGCTCCTGAATGTAATTCGATTTTTATCAACTCAAATAAAATGCCTGTGATGAGATTTCTATTTCCGGTTAGTGATAGGAACACCAGATTTACAAAGGATGACATAAAAATATACAGTCATCTATGGTGTGAACTTTTTGGCGATGAGTCTCCAGGATCTTTGAGCCATTACTTAGTGTCAAGAGGCTGGATCACAAAATGCTTTGCTTTTACCTCAGAATTTGCTATTGGTGACATAGGATTAATCTTGGAATTAGAACTAACAAACAGTGGATGGAAAAGCATCAAGAACATTACAACAACGATATTTTCTGAACTTTTGCCTTCCTTCTACGTAAAAAACATCGATCATTTGGTTACTTTTTTGAAAGAACAGAACTTGATTGATCTTGCTCGTTTTCTATACCAAAGTTCTGAAAATCTACCCATGGAGGAGTGTTCAAATTTAAGCAGTTTTCTTCAGGAAAATCTTGAGTGTTTAACTCCCTCCAATGTATTCAAGGGATTTAAATCTCTTATTGAAATAGATGATCCTAATATCGAAAAATATGAAGAAACAAAGGCCAACGTGCGGTGGTGGACAGGCCAGGCAATCAAATTCCAAAATTTTCTAAAGTCGCACATGAAGCATGACAACACGCGCCTTTTACTCTTGGGGGATATCAAATCCCACAAGATATTTCACATAATCGAAAATAAGAGTGAGATACGCACTGATTTTTTCTATGAGTTTGAATATTATACAGGAAGCGTTCATTTAGCAGAAGAAAATAAATACTATCCAAAAAGCTCATATGAATTCAATTTTCCGAAAAGTAATCTCTTTTTACCTGATTACATCAGCGATCCATTAAAATTGCGACAGCTTTTCTTGGAATGCTCACTGAAATCAAAATTTGCCACTCTTAGACCACAAATTTATAGTGAGCCCACCAGGAGAGAGCCTCAATTGGTCAGCGAAAATCTAAATTATGAGATGTGGATTTTAAAAGAAGACCCAAATTTTGCCTCGAACAATAAATCTGTTGTATCGTTTGAAGTTTTAGGATTAGGTATCAAACCAAGTCCAGAGGCGACAATTCACCTGGAAGTGCTAGCACAGGTATTATTTATCATCACCTCATCACATCTTTATCCAGCTCTAAGAATTGGTTATACATACGAGATTGCTTCCTCAAGCAAAGGCAGTGTGACGCTTCGCTTTACCATTTCTGGTTTTCCTGAGGGTGTCTTTAAAATAGTAAAGACATTCGTAGATACGTTAAAACTAATTGCTACAGATCCCACGTTTCTTTCGAAAGACACCTTGAGAAAGGCAAGAATATTTGTCAGAAGTAAATATGAGAGCGCATCATCAGATAATTGCGTGAAACTAGCTAGTATTGGGTTACTGATTGTTTTAGAGGAATTTATATGGACTTTACAGGATAGAATTAATGCTTTAGAACTTACGGAAATGGAGTCTTTCAAAGAATTTTGTTCCCTATTTTGGAAGAATCCTAAGCAGTTAGTCTTGCTCGTGCAAGGAAGCCTCGACTATGCAGACGAAATCAACCATTACTTAAACAGAAATTTTACACAGCACCTGAAAGTCTGTAATGAAGGTTCCAAATCAACCATACATCTTTACCCTTCGCCGAGTACTAAAAATCTAGATGAAGGCACAAATGCCTTCATCTCTTACAATGGCCATCAAGACGACCCTAACAATAGTATCGTGTACTTCATTCAAACTGCACAAAGGGACGATATAGAAAACCTAGCACTAACGTTCCTTACAGAGTATCTATTTTCGCTAACATTAGTACCTGATTTAAGGAATAGAAAACAAATTGGGTACATTGTTTTGGGAGGCCTTAGGGTCTTGACAGACACTGTTGGGATTCATGTAACTGTGATGTCTGGGAGCTCAGCACACAATCTTGAAACCAAGATCAATGAGTATTTATCTTACCTGGAACTACAAGTACTAGATAATCTCACTGAAATTGATTTCCGAAAAATGCTATTGGAGCCATTTTTAACGCTGTTAAAGCAAAACAGTATCACCAAATTCGAAGAATCAGCTGGTCCTGTAGACCTATTGAATGAGATAGTGGCAAATGTACAGAACGGAGACAATTACACTCTCAACAACAGGCAAATGAAACAACATAGGAAAGTAAGAAATAAAATCACCGAAAAGAGACTTAATTTCCAAGAAGAATATGAAATGGTTAACATCCCCTTTCTGCAAAAGTTAACTCTAAAGAAGTACTTGAGGTTTTTTCAAGCAAAAATCTCTATATATTCCACACAAAGAAGTAAAATTTCAATAATGATTGCAAGCCCAATGGCTGAAGAAAAGATTGCAAGTAGAAGGATATTTCTCCAACTAGAAGCTTTCCTGAAAATTAAAGGATTTGCAATAAAAAATGAAGATTTGAAAAAAATTGTTGAACATTCAGAGGGTAGTCCTATGTTACTGGTAAAGAATCTTTTCACTCATTTTCGCAAGAGGAATGAAGCTTTCAAGCTTGGTACTGTTGTATTACAGGAAATACTTAAAATCATCGGAATGAATTTCAAGCAGGGATACGGCTCTGTATTAGGTTTTTCTTCGCATAATAGTGAAGGACAAGACGTAAAAAATTTTTGGAAGAACGATATAGAGCCGGTAATTCCTCTTCAAGAGCTTCCTGACCCGAACTTTTTTCGCAAGTACGTCTTCTAAATTGTTTTTTCTCATTATAGAATTTCCATACATCTTTTTTTACTAAGCACCCTCTCATCTGCCATGATACTATTTGTTACATAATTCCTTTCGTAATTCCACATAATATTCTCAACACTTTTCAGTAGTACAGAAACTGCACCTCGACCGTCCATCACTGCGCTTATAATCTCAAATATTGATAGTAATCATAAAATATTTGCTCAAAACGACGGTAAGATGAGCAAAAATGGCGCGACCCTGAAAAGAGCACTTTTCTAGATTCGGGCAATAAATTGCAACATAAAAAATATGATAATGTCATCTCGAAAGGATCAGATATGGCTTAATATTCTTTTGCGTCAATGCTGCGATAATTTAAATAACCGCATAGTAATTCTTAAAAGAAGAGTACTGCTGGATATCCTAATTGCATAGAAAGGTTTTCAAGGGTATAACTAAACAAGTAAAGTAAGATTTAAGTGGCGGTTCTAGTTACATTTGTTGAGAGGATCAAGCAAAAAAGGAAAGTACATAACACTTGAGTTCAAGATGAATGGTATGTCCATGAGCAGCAGTATGAGCATGGACACGATGTCCAGTGCTAGCAAGACATTAGCCTCGAGTATGACATCGATGAGCATGGCCGCAATGTCCAGTGCTAGCAAGACATTAGCCTCGAGTATGGCATCGATGTCGGGCATGTCGATGGGTAGTAGCTCAATGTCGAGCATGTTGATGGGGAGTTCTTCTGCAACAATGAGCTCGACCAGCGCTTCTGCCACTTCAGATTCTAGCATGTCAGATATGTCAGGTATGTCAGGTATGTCAGGTATGTCATCATCAAGTAATAGCAGTTCTTCAGAAATGGATATGGACATGAATATGGGAATGAACTATTACTTAACTCCCACATATAAGAACTATCCTGTTCTATTTCATCATTTGCATGCGAACAACAGCGGTAAGGCCTTTGGTATTTTCTTACTATTTGTTGTAGCCGCTTTTGTTTATAAACTATTGCTTTTTGTTAGTTGGTGCCTTGAAGTTCACTGGTTCAAGAAATGGGACAAGAAAAACAAGTATTGTACTTTGTCTTCAGCAAATACGGAGAATGAAGAAGTATATTATGGCACTGATAACCAATTCGAGATTCAAGGTCTACCCAAGTTACCAAATTTACTTACAGACATATTTGTTCCATCTTTAACAGATCTCTTCCACGACATTATAAGAGCGTTTTTGGTATTTACATCCACTATGATTATCTACATGTTGATGCTTGCTACTATGTCTTTTGTATTAACGTATGTTTTTGCTGTAATTACTGGCTTAGCTTTGTCAGAAGTCTTCTTTAATAGATGTAAATTGGCCATGTTGAAGAGATGGGATATTCAAAGAGAAATTCAAAAAACAAAGAAATGTCCTGGCTTTGAGAATTGCCAATGTGGCAGACATTCTAAACCAGTTCCTGATCCGGTTGCTGTTGCTGACACTACTTCGGCTAGCGATCAAAGTACCCGATTAGAAAAGAATAACGATTCCAAACCTGCAGTTTCCGACAGTAATCATAAAGAAACATTTACACAAGAAGACGGATGTAATTGTGCTAAGGTCTCGAGGAAAAACCAAGCGAACATAGAGCGCGACATTCTTGAAAGTTCCAAGCTGCAGGAACAGTCTGGAAATATGGACCAAAACTTACTTCCGGCTGAAAAATTTACTCATAACTAATAATTAGACATGATTCGTCTACCTTTATTTTCCCTCTTCAATATCTTAATACATTACAGGTAGGAATATCTCTTACCCCTCAAGAACTTGAGAAATCTTCTCGAAAGTTTGTACTCTGAATGCCCTCATAAAAAAAGGGAAGAAAAAATAGGATACAACAACCTTCCTATAAATAACAAACTTGTATATAGTTGAATGTCTTACTAGTTTTTATTCAAAGATTCTTTATTATTGTTTTCAGTTTGCATAGTAAAAACCAAAGGGTAAAAAGTCATATGCGTGCCTAAATTGAATTTCCGATGTTTCTCACATTTCTTTTTTCTCATGAAGTATAATCGCTCCCGCGCGAACATTTTTCACTTTCATTCGGAAGAGACCAGTATTTCAAATCGTGTCAATCTCATCTATTTGACAAAGTGGCAATTCTTGAATATAATAAGATAACTGTATAAGTGATACTAGTAAAATCAAAGGGTTTTGTTAACGTTTGTTTCCGATTCGTTAAGACAAAATTTTGCCAAAAAAAAAAAGACAATGCTCAGGTATAGGTCTTTATCAATCAAGAGAATCTCTCATCCGACACCAGGCATTGCCTTGATGTCTTCTCGTTCTGCGGTAATGAGATCAAGCTTGATACCTCTGTTCAAACCGATTTTAAGCCGTTGGAACTCTTCAGCATCAGAAAGTTCAAAAAAGGAGCTTAAGATGACAAATGGAAGCCAGGAAAGTGCGACTGAGGTTTCTCCAGTAAAAGAAAAGGAAAAGCTACCATTCAAGGTTAAAATGCAAAATGCTCTTCGTCACTATTGGGATGGTTCCAAACTTTTAGGATTAGAGATAAAAATATCCTCCAAATTGTTAATGAAGAGTGCCGCAGGATATCCGTTAACAAGAAGGGAAAACTTGCAACTGAAGAGAACCACCCAAGATATCGTCCGGCTAGTTCCATTTGCTGCTTTCCTCATTATTCCATTTGCTGAACTTCTACTACCCTTTGCACTAAAGTTATTTCCCAATTTACTTCCTTCTACTTATGAGTCGAGTAAAAAACGTGAGAATAAGCTAGAGAATCTAAGAAACACAAGAAAGTTAATGTCTGAAATCATCAAGAATAACAAGTCACATTTTAAGCCCAACAATATCTCCGAGGAACAAAAAGCTTTATTTAATAGGTTCTACACACATGTCCGTGCCACTGGGGTACCAGAATCTCGTGAACAACTGATTGAAGTGGCCAGATTGTTCACCGATGATACTGTTTTAGACAACGTAACAAGGCCTTACTTGATTGCATTGGCGAAATACATGAATCTGCAACCATTCGGCACCGATGTGATGTTACGTTACCGCATCAGGTATAAGATGCTTGAACTGAAAAAGGACGATCTTTCAATATATTACGAGGATGCAGAACAACTATCCCTCTCTGAATTGAAAACGGCATGTGCTTCTAGAGGTATTAGAAGTGTAGATGTGGAGCCCAGCGTGTTATATTCGAATCTGAGATTGTGGCTAAACATGAGGCTAAAAGACAAGATCCCATCAACATTACTGATCATGGCCACTGCTTACAATTACGGTAATGTGCAATCCAAGGAGTCATTATATGACGCATTATGTGATGTCCTAATCGGTATTCCTGATGAACTATACCATGAAGTTAAGGTAAACGTCGTCAAGGAAGACGAAGCATCTGCTAAGCAAAAGTTGAAGCAGTTGAGGGAGCAAGAAGAAATCATGAAAGAGGAAGAGCAGCAAGAAGAGAACGCCATTGTGAGCGTCAAGGATGAACTAAGCTTAGACGACCAAGACAAGAACATAGATGCGGCCGCTCCGGACGTAAAGCCACAAGAAACTAAACCCATTGGAGAAACTGCCGCCTCCAAAGAGAAGTAATCAAGTTTACACACAACCCATTTAATCGCACGATGCACATTCTGCTACTCTCGCCAACATTCTTTCTATACATACTCGCACAAAACTCCTCTTTCAAACTACGAAAGAAAAAAGTAGTGAACCTCTACTATAGATTTTGTATATACGATTAATAAAATACACTACTATATGAAAACTACGTCAGACAAAGTTGCTGCCGTGCACACTTAGAGTATAGCACAAACATGACTACACATAAACTTACCCGCTGATTCTTGAATTTTTTCATTGCAAAGTTTAAATCATATTCTGAGCTGCCTCAATGTCCGCGCTGCCCGGTGGGTATGAGACCAAAAAAAGCGCAACTTTCCCGCTCTGAATGTTTGTTCAAGTCCTTTGCACAAATGCAGTGGGAGAATCGCACGCGGCCGAGACGGATGAAGCGGCCATTCAGGCCGCTTCATCCGTCTCGGCCGCATTTAGGAAGGGATCTTCATTTTGTTCGTTAATGAGGTAATCAAGGGCGTAGTACAGCGGGACTAAGGTAATCATCATAGCTCTATCCCCCCAATTACTTGAAGAATATATCATCTATAGAACCGTGGAATATCAATATACTATAGAGAATTACTATATAAGGGGTTACTCGTATCCATTAATTACCCAACTTTTTCATCCTTCACATAAATTCTCCCTTCTCGCTCTGTTTCTTTCTTTTCACCTTTCTTGTTATTCAGCGTAGAAAAACAAGTATATATCACATAGTTGTTTTTAATATACCAAAATAAACAAAAACAAGAATAGAATGCCAGCTACCAATTTGAAAAACATTGTTCATGAGTTAGATACCGGCTATGGATTAATGAGTTTAACCTGGAGAGCTGAGCCTGTCCCTCAGTCGCAGGCTTTCGAAGCGATGTACAGATCTGTTGAATTGGCCAAAGAACGGGGGCACAAGGCTTTCTTTAATGTTGGTGAGTTTTACGGCCCGGATTTCATTAACTTGACGTACGTTCACGATTTCTTTTTGAAGTATCCGGAGTTGAGAGAGCATGTAGTTATAAGTTGCAAAGGTGGTGTAGACATTGCCACGTTAACTCCCAAAGGCAGTCACGATGACGTCATTCAAAGTGTGAAGAATTCAGTGAGCGCTATCGGCGGCTATATCGACATCTTCGAAGTTGCAAGAATCGACACTTCTCTATGTACCAAAGGGGAGGTCTACCCATACGAATCGTTTGAAGCTCTTGCCGAAATGATATCCGAAGGCGTTATTGGTGGTATCTCATTGAGTGAGGTCAACGAAGAACAAATCAGAGCTATCAACAAGGACTGGAGCAAGTTTTTGACTTGCGTCGAAGTCGAACTTTCTTTGTTCAGTACAGACATTTTCCAAAACGGAATTGCCAGAACATGTGCAGAATTAGGGTTGACTATTATCTGTTACTCTCCCCTGGGCAGAGGGTTACTAACTGGCCAACTGAAGTCCAACGCTGACATTCCAGAGGGTGACTTTAGAAAGACTCTGAAAAGATTTAGCGATGAGTCTTTAAAGAAAAATCTGACATTGGTTAAATTCCTGCAGGAAGAAATTGTCGACAGGCGCCCCCCAAATAATTCCATTACTCTTGCTCAGTTAGCTTTGGGATGGATCAAACATTGGAACAAAGTCCCAGAATACAAAGGCGCCAAATTTATTCCAATTCCAAGTGGTTCTTCTATTTCTAAGGTCAATGAGAATTTTGAAGAAAAGAAAACCAAACTTACCGACCAAGAATTCAGTGCCATCAACAAATACTTGGCTACTTTCCGGACTGTTGGAGATAGATACGAAATGGTGTGAGGTCAAAACGTAAAGAATCGTTCGCTCTTTATATAATAAAAAATACTATGTAAAGATTTTGAATACAATATGCTTATTTCAGTACTACGGGTCTCCTTAAGTAGAAGTCAGCTTATTTTGTCCGTTGTACTTTAGGAAAAATGAAGAGTACAAGAATATTAGTTTCTTTAAAGATTTTGTCAGTTCTCCCCTAAAGGCAAACAACAGGCCTTGCACGATCACACCCTTTGCCAATTGAGGAAGGACTCCCTTCCAAAGAGATTTCACTCCTTCATTTTTGTATAGATACAAAAGCGCTTCTTGAAAAGTAGTAAATCTAGAACCCGCGCTTTGAAGCATTGTTTTAGCGACAATCAAAGGTTGTGTAATTAGGGTGGAAATCATCTTGGAAAGAACACCCAAAACAAAATTCTGAACCGCTGACAAACTGCCTACGTCGTTAGAGTGGTCATGGAAGAAAACCTCCTTAAGCCTTTGAAATGAGGCATATGTGATGGAAGGATTTATCGTCAACGCTAAACCTGTTCTTAAACCTTTCCAAAAAGCAGTTATGTCCCCATTGTTTTCATGATAAATGTCTTTGACAACGTTGCTAAATTTTGCGGACTCTGCAGAGTGAACTGTTTGTTGTCTCGTGGCTACTACAGCCATGGGGCTCGTAAAGAGCTGCGATATACTAGCAGCCGCGACACCTAACGCCAATTCTTCCACAGTGGAAGGTGCGGCAAATTTACTATGGCTTCCCAATGACTTTAGCCCACGTAGCTTGTGTTTCATGTAAAATTTTCTTATGAATGTGTACCAGAAGAAATATACAAAATTTTGCACGAAAGTGGCCACTGTGGTCACTGTCATACCTTGATACAAACCGAAAAATCCCTTTTCCCTAAATATGTTTATCATACAATCCAGAACATTCTTGTACCTCTTCTTAGGCAAAATCTTGCCTTCATTTTTGGATTCATTTGTGAGAGGAGATACTTGCGACTGGATAATCGTTTTCGATAGATCCAGCGGATATACAGCCATATTAGCCATTGCCGAAGCTACGGCGCCAGTTAAAGCTGCTTCTAGAGTCAGCATCGCTTATGTGTTCTGAAGTATCTCGCCCTAACTTTGAGAATTAACGACTTTTCGTATATTTTGTATAGCATCGTTTTTTTTTTTAGATTTTGCCCATCTTGTCCTTATATTTGCCAGTTATCAAAAATAGTCGCTCGGACCGACATGCAGAAATCGGATTTAAAACTCGATCCGAGGAGAACAAACCAAAATTTGCATAACTTTCACCATGTATAACACCCTCTAAATAGCAAAAGCCTAGTGCTTCAAGGGATGACTCAATTGAATCATCCCTTGGAAGTTCGAAAGGTGTAATATAAGCGCATTTGTTGCTGGCACATATACAACGATGTCTCATCGTAGTGACAAACACCTATCACCTTGCACGACAAAAATTTAAACAAGTACTTTCGACTCTAAAGAGTACAATGGAGACAACTAAAATAGACAAGACGCGAGCATTGAGAAGGCTGTACAATAACAATTTACCGAAGAACAGTAACGCAAGGCAATGTCACAGTACATCGGTAAGACCATCTCTTTGATTTCTGTAACTGACAACAGATATGTGGGGCTGCTAGAAGATATCGACTCTGAAAAGGGTACCGTAACTCTGAAGGAGGTTCGCTGCTTTGGTACAGAAGGTCGAAAGAACTGGGGTCCTGAAGAGATCTATCCAAACCCTACAGTATACAATTCGGTGAAATTCAACGGTAGCGAAGTCAAGGATTTAAGCATCTTAGATGCGAACATCAATGACATCCAGCCTGTTGTTCCTCAGACGATGCCACCCGCATCGCAATTTTCTTCCCTTCAACAAGTTCAATCTTCACCTCAAACTCAAACTCAAGTACAAGCGCATTCGCCTCCTCAGGGGGCAAAGCCCGATTCCAATGTTCCTGCCGCAGTTACTGGATATGGTGTTTATACTCCTACTTCCACAGAAACCGCTACTACTAACATAGGTGATAATACCATTTCAGAAGACGTCAGTGTAAACTCACAAAGCAGGAATAAACGTACGGATAGTGAACATGAGCAAAGGTATCAAAGAAATAAGAATCGATTGACTAATCGCCCTCCTCAATCGAACCGTAATTTCAAAGTCGAAATTCCTAACGAAGATTTTGACTTTGAATCGAACAACGCAAAATTCACTAAAGAAGATTCCAATGATGCTGAAAAAGAACAAGAACTGGAAGCCACTGCTCGCAAACAGGACGAATCTGATGAAGCCTTTTACAATAAGAAATCATCTTTTTTTGATACCATCTCCACTTCTACTGAAACTAATACCAATATGAGATGGCAAGAAGAGAAAATGTTGAACGTTGACACTTTCGGGCAAGCTTCTGCCAGACCAAGATTTCACTCTAGAGGTCGTGGCCGCGGTCATGGCAGTTTCAGAGGGAATAGAGGGGGAAGAGGAAGAGGCGGCCATCGTGGAAACTACCAGAACAGAAATAGCTACCAAAACAATGGAGGGGGATTCCAGAATCAGAACGATTATCACGGTAGGTCAACCAACCAGTTCTCTCAATCTTCTTCAAATGTCGAGTTTTAATATGGTGCGTCTATGTAAATTAAATATACCTTCCAGTATGTACGTACGAAAACGAACTAATAGGATTATAGTCCGCTTTTTTTAAAAGAAATGTTTCATATATATCGCAACACATAGGTTGCGCAGACATTCGTTATAATGTTGTGAGTGTCGTGTCATTATGAAGCTATGCGAACATTAAAATCTTACATCATGAGGATAGCATTTATGATTCCTTCCGTCCGGCCGTACACTTCTGTTCTTGTCTCTGGCCATGGCCTTTCTCATATCAAAGGCATCTTTATTGTCATCTACTTTCTTCAGCGTGTCTGGATACCCATCTTTGCTTGAATTATAATATCCTACTACTCTTCTAAAAACACTATATCCTAGTTTTTCGTAAAGCTTTATGGCAAGTTGGTTATTACATTTGACAAAAAGATCGATAAAGTTGACTTCATGGGGCATGACATCCGTCATGGTCTCCAAAGTGTTACATAGCTTCGAAGCTAGCGATATTCGACGAAATCTTGGAGCCACTGTCACTGCAGTTATATGAGTGTGCCACTCTGTCGTTTTACCTTCTGTTTTTGCCATCATATAGCCCGAGATATTATGTTTGCATTCAGGATCAACAGTCATTTCCAAGCTCTTGAAAAAAAGGTCTGGCCATATTATCATATACTCAAAATAAAACTCGAGTGGGAAGTTCTCTGTTAATATATCAAGGTTAACATTATTTGCTTTGAACAAATCAATAGGCTCAAAAGGTTGAAGTGTTGTCATTTTTGAGTCCACTTATCCCCTTGCCATATATATTCTTGACGACTACAATCGTTAGTGTAATGCACTATTGTGTTGTAAAGTTTGTTCGATATTAATATGATGTGAAATTGGAAAAAAGAGTAGACACGCCGAAGATAACATCCGAACATTCAACCAAACCCATACATATTAGTATCTCTCTCTAAAAAAAAAGTATTTTCTCTTTTCAGTGCTTATCCAGATGTTTCCGTCGCTAGCCGTCCGCGCACAGACCGGCAGCCTGGCATCTATGAACGACCTTCCATCCTGTGCTGTGCAGAGGGGATCCTGCTAAGCAGTACTGCTTTGGAAGGACTGTGATTGTCAGAGCACCTTGTCACTGCCCCTTCGTAGTTTTCAAGATAGAGATACTATTAGTGGTATCACTATTAAGAAGTAATACCTGTTTTGAGATACAAGTCCCGAAATCAGTCAAGAACAGCAAACAACAAGAAAAGATGGGTAAAGGTAAGCCAAGAGGTTTGAATTCCGCTAGAAAGTTGCGTGTCCACAGAAGAAACAAGTATGTACAATTATAGGAGATTCCACTCAGGATGAAATATTTTCATAACAGAGAGAAGGAGGAAGTAGCTGTTGCTACCATAAAGCGATTGGATGTACCCGCTAAGTTATCAATAACGAATCATGCTGTAAAAAGCTAAGATGATCCTCTTTATTTTTCATACTCATTCAAATTTGCCATCTCTTCTATGAAGAAGAAAGTCCGTTTTGCGATTGTAGAGAGAATTCGGCGAATTTAGAGTGAGAAAAGTTGAGAAAAAAGAGTAAAAAACTGCGATAGAGTTTTCCCCTTCTCAGATTATAAACCCAAAATATAAGAGGCCCGTTTACTAACGTTTATTATTTTTTTGATGAAACAATGTTTTGTCAAAAGTTAATCTTTTAAAATAGCCGTTGGGCCGAAAACAACTATAAGAAGAGATTATTGGGTACTGCCTTCAAATCTTCTCCATTCGGTGGTTCTTCCCACGCTAAGGGTATTGTTTTGGAAAAATTGGGTATTGAATCCAAGCAACCTAACTCTGCCATCAGAAAGTGTGTTAGAGTTCAATTAATCAAGAACGGTAAGAAGGTTACTGCTTTCGTTCCAAACGATGGTTGTTTGAACTTTGTCGACGAAAATGACGAAGTCTTGCTAGCCGGTTTCGGTAGAAAGGGTAAGGCTAAGGGTGATATTCCAGGTGTTAGATTCAAGGTCGTTAAGGTCTCTGGTGTCTCCTTGTTGGCTTTGTGGAAAGAAAAGAAGGAAAAGCCAAGATCTTAAGCAGATTTATATTACGATTTCATAATTCGAAAAAATTCTATTGTGTATGTATATGCTTAAGAGATTTAAATAATTCTTCAAAATCATCAAACATTAAATTTATTCGATAGTTCTCATATGTTGAAGTATCAAACGTTATTTCAACTTTGTTAGATAATACATTTATATATAAATTACTCGAAAACTTGCACAATGAGCAGTCTTTTTGATTTATTTATGCTTTTTGTTCAATCTTGAGGTCAATCTCTTGTACATCTCACTGTTATTTAAAGTAGAACCGACACCGACAGCCCTTGCGCTTGTAGGTGCTGCGCTAAGGTTACTTACAGGGGCATACTTGTAATCAGTAGTAGTTTGTGCTGGTGCAGCAGCTCTGTTTCTCCTTGCGGCCGCCTGTTCGTACAAAGTCTGTACTGAAGAACCGCGAGAAGCAGGATCCTCACCAGACTTGGACTTCTTCTTTTTCCTATTTTTGGCAGAGTCCATAACAGATTTCTTCCTCAATTTTTCAGAATCAAACTCTAGTTGCATTATTCTCTTATCTCTGTAGTTATCAGAAGCACCGATAATAGGTCTTGTCCATTCAGCAATTAATTTTTCAGCCAACCTAGCTAGTTGAGCTTCAACACGTTTAGACTTCGTGTAAAAGATAACCACTCTCCCCAAACCACTTTCCTTCAGATGTTCAGTTTTCACTGGAAGGTCATTTAAAGCTGCAAAAAGCGATTTCTGAATTTCAAAAGATGGCAGAGATCCATCGGGCAAGGGCTCTAACCATATCCTGACACTTTGAAGTAAATTATTGTCCAAAATGGTGTCGGCCAAATTTGCCTTTGACAGCACGCTTACCACTTTTGGCAACAACTTGACCTTTTGCATGGCAATAAGTGAGGTATCTCCAGTTTCTATCCTCTTGTTTAACGTATCAATATCCAGTTGAGCTGCAATATTCATTTCATCTTTAAGCCTCAGAATTTTTTCATCTAAGTACTGTTCCAAATCGTCTTCGTCCCTTCTAGTTCTCCTAACTTTTGGTTTCTTCAAGATACGGTCCAATTTTTCTTCCAGTTCCTGTCTGCTGGTTGGAGTGGTACTTGAATCCCTCCCTTTACTAATCATGTTTTCTGCCATGGGCTGGGGAATTTCATCATTATGTGTCTCCTTTTCTAAGTCCTCATCCGACAAGTCTGTGCTAATATGCTTACGTTTCCTCTCTGCAGCTTCTACACCGCTGTTTTCGTCTATTCCGCCATCCTCTTCTTTACTTTCATCATTTATACCCTTCGTGTCATTAAGGTAATTTTCTGGAATTTCCTGAGATTCAGCAACTTGATTTTCATTTTGATTTTCGTTCTTCTCGTCCATAGTTGGCTCCTGTAAGGAAGCCGATCCATCTTCAGGTGTCGCTTCCACGACTTTGGGTTGTACTTGGTCGGCGGCACTCATTATCGAAATAATGTACCCACTCTTGCTGTAAATCTTCTCTATGTATCTCAGAGAAATAATAGACTTATCCGGAACCCTCAAGAAATATTTAGCGAGTATATCTATACAAATATGGTGAGCAGTACAGCTGACTGTTAACTCTTTTAAAACTTACCTTCAAGGAAATTCTGAAAGAAAAACCAGGTTACCCTTCTTTAGACCAATATTGCACATCATAAATTGAGAAAGGAATTCGAGAGTTTACTCTTTCCTACCAGAGACGGTAAACTGCTTTTAAAGAATTACAGCTTGCCACGAAAAGCATTCACCATCGGCATCACATAACTAACTACTATAACATGTTTGGTCTACCTCAACAGGAAGTCTCTGAAGAAGAGAAAAAAGCTCATCAAGAACAAACAGAGAAAACCTTGAAACAGGCCGCGTACGTGGCTGCGTTTCTCTGGGTTTCTCCAATGATCTGGCATGTGGTGAAAAAGCAATGGAAATAAGTGCCTAGCAAAAATAGAGAAGACCAAATTTATGTATATTGCTATATTTGTTTCACTTTTTGTATTTGCTTTAATGGATAATAGTCAAACCGCACCCTCCTTATATAGTTTAGAAGAAAACGTGTAAATATTTTCAAAATTGATACTGCTCTATTGAGCCTTAATTCCTTCTCTTTTCATTTGTATATGTGCATGATTATGCAGGAAGATTTTCGGCTTTTTCATCAAATTTCTATTAAATTTGACTAATCTTATTGAAACTTTAAGGTATGAAATATTCTTTTGTTACCGACAATTGAGTCAGAATTCATACACATATGGGGTTACCTGAAATTAGCTTCCTTCAAAAAAGCTGCATACTTGTGGAGCTGAAATTATTTTATCAAACATTGTTGCCACCCAAGGAACTGTATTGGAACCACCGAATAACTACAGAATTGAGCAAATTTTCTAGTATAAAGTACGCAAGGCCAACTTTTGCGGTAAACAATGGCACATTTCAAAGAGAAAGACCTAAACTAGACTTGATACTGGCTTCATCCGACGTTCAAAAACTGGCAACGGTTTTGTTCAATTTAAGAGCGTTCATAATGAGTGGCAAAGCGAGCCAGTCGACTGTAACTATGTCCACTGGCATTCAAGCAAATAAGGAAGAGATAAGTTACTTAGAACAGAAACACTCACGTCTGATAGATGCATGGAGTGGTGATACCGAGGCTCAAGACTCGCCTTTTCTTCGACTCCAACCGGATAGCAACCTATTATTTGCAAAGAGACCAGTACGTTGTGTTAATACTACGGAAGATGAGGATGTAAACGTATCTAATGGAGAGTTTTTCAAACTGCACTACAATCAGCATGAAAGAAGGAACGCTGCTTTGGTCGATGAATATTCTCAACCGCCCATCAAGAAAGGAGACGGGCAATACGGGCCAAATTTAATTCACTTCAAACCTTCGTTGTACTATACGTATTCTTCCCTACCAGCAAGTATGAAACTTTGGTTAGATGGCTTAGAGGACAACCAAAAGACATTGATGGAAATTAACGATAAGTCTGCTGAAAATTTAGACATATTATTACATGGATTCAAAGGATTTCCGTACAGGAACAGTTAGAGAGGACTAGACCTCCACAGGTGCTGCTTATACTCAACTTGATTGTATGATCACATGCACAAGAGTTTACTTCTACTCATATATATCTTCATAGTATGCTATACTTACCGAGAGAGCTTATATTTTAACACATTTTGTGACATTGATTAAGGTGCTCATATAATATCTTGTATAGATATGCAGCACCTACAAAGATAGCGAATGATTGAATCAGAATTCATCGATTTCCATTAATGATTTATTATTAACGCGACGCGTCTTAATTTTTCGTGAATATTTTAACATGGGAATAGATATATTCATAATTGTAAACTGCTTGACAAGTATAGTAGAAAAAGGCAAACTGTGACGCAAGGACATCAGTAAATACTAGTATGGTTTCGGTTATAGACAAGCTTGTTTTCGACTTTGGTGGCAAAACTATAGTCTCTCTCGCGCCAGACAATAACACTTTGTGTGTAGCTAATAAGAATGGCTTAACAAAGATCCTGAAGACGAATAACCCAGAAGAAGAACCAGAGACACTAGATTCTTCCAAATTAGTCTCTTCTATTAAATGCTATTCAAACTCTCATTTTTTGATGACCACAATGCAAGGTGATGCTCTAAAGTACAACATTAATTCTACTCAAGAAGAACTATTAGCTAGATTTGCTTTGCCCCTACGTGACTGCTGTGTGATTCATTCAGGTAAAATGGGCGTATTCGGAGGGGACGATTTAGAGCTAATCCTTTTGGAATTGGACGATGAAGGCCACAAAAAGCATACCATTAAAATCGATGAACAAGTTTCTCAAATTTCGTACAATTCACAAATGAATATTCTAGCAGTTTCAATGATAAACGGTAAAATTCAACTTTTTTCCCTAACATCCACTATTCCTAATAAAGTTCACGAGTTAAATGATTACATTGTAGCCAATTCATACGATGATACACACAGAGATAAGATACTCTCGAATATGACGGATGACGTCGATAAAGACAGCGATAATGACCTGAATGAAGCAGCTGATTTAGATGAGAACAATGTTACTGATCCAGAGTTTTGTTCTTCCAATAGGATATGTACAAGAGTAGCTTGGCATCCAAAGGGTCTACATTTTGCATTACCATGTTCTGATAATACGGTGAAAATATTTACCATAAAGGGTTATTCTTTGAAAAAAACATTGACGTCTAATCACTCTTCAACGAAGGCCCATTTAATTGACTTGCAATTCGACCCATTACGCGGGAATTATATTGCAGCAGTAGATTTAAATAATAAGCTTACTGTATGGAATTGGGAAACATCCGAAATCCACTACACAAAGGAATTTAAACAAAAAATTACTAACTTTGCTTGGAAAATTCAAGCAGATTCTAAAACTCTAGATCTTATTTTAGGCACTTGGTCCGGTAATATAACTATTGTCCAAAATTTAGCAGAGTCCGCAGCAACAAATATACCTGATCAATCTTTCGTCGAATCTTCAACAAAACAGGGGCTTTTTGTGGATTCTGATTCTGATTTGGAAAATTTAGAAAGAGATGGAGATGCAGACAAAAGCGACAAGATGTTTTCTGATATTACACAAGACCAAAATACAGAGGATGTGTTCACTCAAACTCATGACGGTCCCAGCGGAGTGAGTGAAAAGAGAAAATACAATTTCGAAGATGAAGAAGACTTTATTGATGACGATGATGGTGCGGGCTATATCAGTAATAAAAAACCACATAATGGAAATTCTTACTCCAGAACACGTAGAAATCACTCGTTACCAATCAATTTGACGAGCCCAGCGAAATTTCGTTATATGCCGTTTTCTCCAGCAGCAACACCTTTTGGTTTTACCGATAGACGTTATTTAACAATGAATGAGGTAGGTTATGTATCTACTGTCAAGAATAGTGAACAATATAGCATAACAGTTTCATTTTTTGACGTTGGTCGTTTTCGGGAATACCACTTTGAGGACTTATTTGGTTACGATTTATGTTTCTTAAATGAAAAAGGCACCCTCTTTGGCCAATCCAAGACCGGACAGATACAATATAGGCCACACGATAGCATACACTCAAATTGGACCAAGATAATTCCTCTAAAAACTGGCGAGAAACTAACCAGTATAGCAGCTACCCCAGTTCGCGTTATTATTGGTACTTCGTTAGGCTATTTTAGAAGCTTTAATAAATTCGGGGTTCCATTCTCCGTTGAAAAGACATCTCCAATTGTAGCATTAACTGCCCAGGATTATAGAGTTTTTTCAGTACATTACTCGCAGTTTCATGGACTTTCGTACTCTTTATTCGAATTAGGCCCTTCGATTACAAAATACTATAAAAGAGAACTTCCACTTCCAATGAACTTACCAAATTTTAATTCTGATATGGCAAAAGAAGCAAATCTTGACTTCTATAATTTTAATCCGCTAGGTATAAAAAGTTTGTTCTTTTCAAGCTATGGCGATCCGTGCATTTTTGGTTTTGACAACACACTTCTATTATTATCAAAGTGGAGATCATCTGAAGAAAGCAGATGGCTACCTGTTCTCGATAGTAATATGGAAATATGGAAAATGTCAGGAGGAAAGGAAACGACCGATATACATGTTTGGCCTTTGACTTTGGCATATGACACATTAAACTGTATTCTAGTCAAAGGAAAACATATATGGCCTGAATTTCCTCTACCTTTGCCATCTGAAATGGAAATTAGGATACCAGTACTTGTTAAGAGCAAGTTGTTAGAAGAGAAGAGAGCTTTATTAAATAAAAAGAATGAATTTGAAGCTACAGGGGAAAATGAAGAGGAAGACGACAAAGAAATAGAAGTTCCCGTTTATATGGCAGCAGAAGAAGAGTACCTGCGTACAAAGGTCTTATCAGAATTGCTGACGGATACGCTGGAAAATGATGGTGAAATGTACGGGAACGAAAATGACGTATTGACAGCATTAAATGGCGCATATGATAAGGCTTTGTTACGTCTATTTGCAACTGCATGCTCCGACCAAAATGTTGAAAAAGCTTTTTCGCTTGCTTATGAATTGAAGCAAGATAGAGCACTTAATGCAGCTGCTAAAATATCAGAAAGAGCTGAACTAGTCTCTCTCGTTAAAAGAATTAATGATATACGGGAAGCTAGATATGAACAGCAACTGAAATAACAAGCAAAAGTATCTATAACTATATAATAAAAATCATTCAACACACTCACAATGTTATTCAGAATGAGCGCCATTAACATGACGACGTATTTGTTATGGATGCGACAGTAATGAGGCAGTACGTTTAACGTGACCTGAAATACAAGCGACATCTTTGCGAATTTTCGCGAAAGGAGAAAGTGAAAAAATATGAAAAAAAAAAGATGTCATATTTCAGAGATGAGCTTCAAGAAAACGCTGTAATACCAGACTTTGTACCGCATATATTCAAACAGCTACCAAATTATAGCTCCCCATCTTCTCTTTATTGTTTTAGATTGATATAGCGTCAGGAAAAGATGTCAGATGTTACCCAACAAAAGAAGAGGAAGAGATCTAGAGAAGAAGTTGATCGTTCGAGACCCACAGTAGATGAAGAAATTACAGATCCATCCTCAAACGAAGATGAACAACCAGAAGTTACCGATGAAGAAGATGCATTAGAATCTGAAGAAGAATTTGAAGGAGAAAATCCAGCCGACAAAAGAAGAAGGCTCGCCAAACAATACTTAGAGAATCTAAAAAGTGAAGCCAATGAGATTTTAATTGATGGAGGAGATGAGGCAGAAAAAGATTCAAAGCATACCAAGGAAAGAACAGTCGATGAATACAATAACTTTGACGCTGGTGATTTAGATAAGGACATCATTGCATCCAGGTTAAAAGAAGACGTCGCTGAACAGCAAGGTCGAGTCTTTAGACATTTTGCTGATAAACTTCTGATTTCTGAAGCAAAAAAGAGTTTTACAAGGGTAGGCGAAAATAATCTTACTTGTATTAGTTGTTTTCAACCAGTTCTAAACAAATATACCTTCGAGGAATCATCTAATGGAGATAAGAACAAAGGTAGATCATTTGCTTATACAGTAAGCAAAGACTTACAACTTACTAAGTATGACATCACTGACTTTAGCCAAAGACCAAAAAAACTTAAGTATGCTAAAGGTGGAGCAAAATACATACCTACGAGTAAGCATGAATATGAGAATACCACAGAAGGCCATTATGACGAAATTTTAACTGTAGCGGCTTCGCCTGATGGGAAGTATGTCGTCACGGGTGGGAAAGATAGAAAACTAATTGTATGGAGCACTGAATCCTTGTCCCCCGTTAAAGTTATTCCTACAAAGGACCGCCGAGGAGAAGTTTTGTCTTTGGCGTTCAGAAAAAATTCTGATCAGTTATATGCATCATGCGCAGACTATAAGATAAGAACATATTCAATAAACCAGTTTTCCCAGTTGGAGATTCTCTATGGACATCATGATATAGTAGAAGATATATCTGCTTTGGCCATGGAGAGATGTGTTACCGTTGGTGCCCGTGATAGAACAGCTATGCTTTGGAAGATTCCAGATGAGACCAGATTGACATTTAGAGGTGGTGATGAACCTCAAAAATTACTAAAGAGATGGATGAAAGACAACGCAAAGGAGAGAGAAGATGGAGAAGTCGAATATCCTGATGAATCAGAAGCACCTTTGTTTTTCTGTGAAGGTAGTATTGACGTTGTGAGCATGGTAGATGATTCTCATTTCATAACCGGTTCTGACAATGGTAGTATATGTCTGTGGTCTCTGGCGAAAAAAAAACCTATTTTCACTGAAAGAATTGCACATGGCATTTTATCAGCACCCTCTTCAAATGACATATCAGGGGAAACAGATGAGGAGTTGAGGAAAAGACAGCTGCAAGGTAAAAAACTATTGCAACCATTTTGGATCACGTCTCTTTATGCTATTCCATACTCGAATGTATTTATATCAGGCTCATGGGATGGATCCTTGAAAATCTGGAAAATTGGCGATAATCTAAGATCATTTGAGTTGCTAGGTGAATTAACAGGCGCTAAAGGTGTAGTAACCAAGATTCAAGTTGTAGAGAGTGGTAAACATGGTAAAGAGAAGTTCCGTATCTTGGCTAGTGTGGCTAAAGAACATAGACTTGGTAGATGGACTGCAAAAGTCCCAGGTGCCAGAAATGGTATATACTCTGCTGTCATTGATCAAACAGGCTTTTAGATTGTTAACATAAGTTCCATGTCTCTTTCACGCCCTTACAGGTTACAACCCGATACCAATCTTCAAACTATGAAAATATCAAGTATATAGAAATAAGCATATAGAGATGAAATGTATCTATTGTAGAATAAACGAAAAAAAAAAGTAATAAACATATTTGAACATTATTAGTGCTTTTTAGTAAACGTTTTTCATTGACTTCGATGACAGCCTCTCATAACTTATGCCATCTTCTAGCACCGTATATAATAATACACTAGTAGTATGACTACTAGTTTTTTGATAATTAGTTGTTTAGAAATTTTTAATAATTGAGAATAATTCGTTCCTTCTTAATACATATAAGAGAGGTATATGACACACGCTGATTGGTTATATTAAACCCAATAGTTCAGACATAATTCGGGACATTGACGATAAGATTTGGGTGATAACTCATCTTCTTATATACTAAGTTCTGGACAATTAATAGATCTTTATCTTATTAGTGCAGGAAATTCTATAATTAGAATTTCCCTACTCCAATTAAATTGGTATCATCATAAAAATGTTGGTATTCATTTACCCAACATTATTAGTACCATGTTAAAGAATGTTCGTCATCAACTACACCAATTTATACGAATAAATGTATAGTAGTAACCACTTATTTCAACACAAACAAAATCCTAATGACTATTTTAGAATTCGTATGTCTCTCCGATAGATAGAAATAAAGACAAACAGTTGTTTGAAGGACAAATATGAAATTCAAAAGCAACATCCTCATCTTTTGCGACTCCATGGCCAAGTTGGTTAAGGCGTGCGACTGTTAATCGCAAGATCGTGAGTTCAACCCTCACTGGGGTCGTTTTTTACGTCTTTTTAATTCTAAAACTATTAACCCAGGACACTTTAAAAAGTGCTACGACTTATGATAAGGCAGGTTGGACTACTAATGAAATGGTGATGTTATGCGAGTCTATGGATAAATGCAGAATATAAAAGTAAATAAAGGAAAAACGAATCAGATACCGTAACACTTCCGTTCAATGTACCAACTGTGAATTAATAAAGTATTCATTTATGCAGGTTAGGATTATTAGTTTTTTCACTCTGACCATTAACCGTAGCCGATGATAGTGAAGAGTTTTGGCTCTCCTCAATGGGGTTTATCTCAGCCGCCGGATTAGCGCCGTGGTATGTAGTGTGAAGGGCATCAGTATCTACCCCCCACTGGTAGTAATCTCTTCTGACTTCCACATAATCGTAAGCAAATTCACCGATTTGATCTTCATCCAGCCCCAAAGCCTCGGCTTCCTCTGTAACTCTTAACTGAACACCGGGAATTTTGCCTAATACAAAACAAATTAGAGCTGTAACCACGGCGCAATAGCCAGCAGAAGCACCGATATAAGCGATTTGAATATACATTTGTTTCCAATTATGCGTTAACCAGCCACCTTTATGCTTGGTAGTGCCGTCCATCCCAATAACCCAATCAGCAGCAAATAGAGCGTTGAAAATTAGCCCCACCACACCAGCGATACCATGTTCTGCCAACAAATCCAAAGAATCATCCACTTTTAAATAATATTTTATCTTTGTTGCAAAATTACAAACAATACCTGCTATTATACCTTGAATCAAAGAACCATAAAGAGTGATACAACCAGAGCTAGGGGTGGCCGCAACTAAACCACAGATGATACCTGAACATAACCCAACGGTGGACCATTTCTTTTCAGAGCGATAATCTAATAAACACCAGATCATTCCTCCCGTGGTTGCGCTGAGGCACGTGTTCATAAAAGCATAAACTGATCTCATATTTGGTGACAGGGAGCTTGCGGCATTGAAAAGCAGCCAGCCAAACCAAAGGATACAAGTACCCAAGGTTACCATGGAAACATTATGCGGTCTAAAATTAATGAGTAGATTTTCTTTCCTTCTTCCTAGAAAATAGGAATAAACAAAACCAGCCACAGCACTAAGAATCTCGATATTCCCACCGCCAGCCCAGTCCAAGACTCCCCATTGGAAAGCCCACCCACCGGGGGCCCATATCCAATAGGTCATAGGGCAGTAAACTAAAGTTGCAAAAACAAAAAGGAAAACCATATGTGGAAAAAGCTTACCTCTTTCCGCTGTCGCACCGGCTATAATACTCAATGCAACACACATAAACATCATTTGAAAAATGGCATAAACAAGCTCAGGGTATGTGGAATCATCTGAGCTTTTACCATAAACGTTTCTGAACCCAAATGAATCTAGATTTCCGATGAATTTGTTATTTGTCGCGGTCTTAGAAAACGCTAATGAATAACCCCAAAAATACCATTGTAGTATACCGACCAAGGTAGCCATTATCACCACCCAAATTAAAGCCAGCGCTGATTTTCTTCTTGCCAAACCAGAATAAAGGAAACCTAACCCTGGTACCATAAAGAAAACCAGAGCGGCACCTAGAATCATAAAAGCAACAGTGGAACTATCATATGTCTCTGTCCATAGATGTCCGTCCCCACGAGCCATGTGAACTCTATCTATATTTTTCTAGTGTATCCTCCAAAAAAAATTTCTTTGACAGTATATTATACCAATTTTTTACAAAACAATTCTGAAAAGTGAATGAATCCTCAACCAGTCTGCATTGATTGTGATAGACAACCAAAGAACCAAAGAAAGGAAGAAGCGACCGAAAGCAAGCGGCTATCAGACTCAAAAGCACGGAACTATATTCTACAAAAGAAAAAGGGAGAAAGATATCTGTCAAATTGGTACGATAAGATGCGATAAGACAAGAAAAAGGAACATCTGTGCTGCATGTCGTAATATCATACCTGCTAAATGATATCAATGTAACATATATATATAATATCTAGAAAAGATGTCATCTGATACCTTAACTGAAAAAGGACCATAGCGTGAAAAGCGAGAAAAAAAACCTCGAGATGAAGAAAACCAATAATTGAAAACCATAAAATAACTCGCCCGCCTTATCGCGGGCAAACCAGCAACGAGAGATAAGCATCCAGCGCCGATAAGGTGGAGATGTATTTCCGCTGCGCGGCACTTTTGCCGGAACCGGCCTGAAATCGGAACTGAAAGTTCTGGTGGGGTGGGGGTTGAGAGAAGGTGTCAGTTAATAGAAGTGGCAGAAACGAGCTGTCCACTCTTCTTTTTCTTGTTCTATTTGAGAATAGTATAGACTCTTAAATACGCACATAAACACACACAAATACAAGTACGTATATATAATGCTGGCCGCCTCATGTTATTTTCAGTCTCTCTTTTTGCGTTGATCATTGGAAAACTGTTTCACGAAATTCTTCTTGGCTTCAACATTTAGTTTTCTCGAAACTAGTTTATATCTGTCTCCGCCATTTAGCGCAATACGCAATTCCTGTAGATCGTCTGAGATCACTTGTTGCTCATTGATTTTGCATTTAACATGAATGCCCTTGTTTAAAAGTCTCGATAGGTATTCCATACTGGAGATGGGCAGTGTGGTGATGGCGGTTTTATTAGTTTTGATTTGGATGGTCTGCAGCTCGAATTTTCTGCTTTGGGCCATCACAGGATTCATGGTAGCCAGTGAAGGGTCGATGAATTGTTTTAATTTTTTTCCGGTTATACTAAAGGGCAAAACGCTTTTACCATTACATGAGGTCCCCTCGGCAAACATAAAATTTACAGTGTTGCTCAATTGAGACAACTCTGCTATCTCGTGACCATACAACTTGATGTCTAACCCACCGTCAAGAATGAATTTAATGAATTCTTTTATAGAAACTTTATATATAATATCATTGCAGGGCACCAGCAATGAAACAGGTCCCTGAGCCAATAATACTGCTGAAAATGCATCCAAAGGTGAGGAGCAATTGCAAATGTAAAGCTTGCCTTTCTGTGGGTAATCCTTGGATTTTTTTACGTCACGTTTCTTGGTTCCCTGTACGCTAACTTCCTCCTTCCAGCTGAACATAAACTTCAATATCAAACCCAGTATGCTGTTCTGGCCAGTTGAAAGATAAAAGATAATCAATGGTAGCATTATAATAGTCTTCAATATCAAGATGACCAACGAACACGCCGTCATCATCCTACTGGGTTTGATGATTGTGTTTGGTAGAAATGGAGCTATTCCTGTGCCATTGTCTCTCCAATTTGTGTACTTTTCCATTTTTTCTCGAGTATTCTATCACCCTCTCACAGCTGTTTTTTTCACGCAGGGCATACACGATTCTTGCATTAGGTTATTCTAGTTCAAACAAAGAAAGCCTTCAGTTTTGGTTTTTTTTTTTTCATGTGATTGCTTTTTATTTCTGCGTTCATCCAGACCGAGGTAACGGACCTAAAAATAAAGTGTCTCTTCCGTAGAATAACTTAAGGATGATGGAGTCAGCCTCATATAACATGCCATGCAATCCGAGTAAAAGAATATTCATTAAGAAATTCCTATTCTGGCTGTTTGTATCTTAAAAAGTGAAGTTTTCCCCGTCAAATGTCCTTTAGAGATGTCCTGGAGAGAGGAGATGAATTTTTAGAATCATATCCAAGAAGAAACCCTATATGGAGGTTGCTTTCATACAGCACATCATTACTGACTTTCGGTGTGTCAAAACTACTTCTCTTCACGTGCTATAATGTTAAGGTGAATAATTTTGAAAAACTTGAAACTGCATTAGAACGCTCTAAGAGTGAAAATAGAGGTCTTATGACGGCAATGAATCATATGAGTATGGTTGATGATCCGTTAGTTTGGGCAACACTGCCTTATAAGCTATTCACTTCTTTGGACAATATAAGATGGTCCTTGGGCGCCCATAATATTTGTTTTCAGAATAGATTTCTGTCCAACTTTTTTTCACTTGGCCAAGTCCTCTCCACGGAAAGATTTGGGATAGGGCCATTCCAAGGTTCTATAGACGCTTCGATAAGATTGTTGAGTCCTGACGACACTTTAGACTTAGAATGGACTCCCCATTCAGAGGGCTCTTGTTTGCTTAAGAATACTAAAGAAAACTACGCTCCACCAATAATAAGGTCGAAACCGTCTTGGGTTCATGTCTATCCAGAGGGATTTGTACTACAATTATATCCGCCTTTTGAAAATTCAATGAGGTATTTCAAATGGGGTATTACCAGAATGATTCTAGAAGCAACTAAACCGCCTATTATAGTACCAATATTTGCTACCGGGTTTGAAAAAATAGCATCCGAAGCAGCCACAGATTCGATGTTTAAACAAATTTTACCGAGAAATTTAGGCTCTGAAGTTAATGTTACAATCGGAGATCCTTTAGATGACGATTTAATTGATAGGTACAGAAAAGAATGGCAGCACTTGGTTAAGAAGTATTACGATCCCAAGAATCCCAACGATCTGTCTGACGAATTGAAATACGGCGAAGAAGCACAAAATTTAAGAAGTAGGTTAGCCGCTGAACTAAGATCTCATGTTGCTGAAATCAGGAATGAAGTTCGCAAATTACCACGTGAAGACCCTAGGTTCAAATCCCCCTCATGGTGGAGACAATTTAACACCACGGAAGGAAAATCCGACCCAGATGTGAAAGTCATAGGTGAAAATTGGGCCATAAGGAGAATGCAAAGGTTTTTAACTCCAGAAAATAAACCAAGGCGTAAAGATGATTAACGCCATACAACTATATTCGTATAAATATCAGCATATAAGAAATCCATTTACATAACAAATATTCATCACTTCTTTTGCTCTAGTAATGCACATTTTGATTAAATTCTATATATGATATAGTTACATATGGTATGTATAAGGAACAGTCTTCATGATTCTGTCAAAAGAGTAGAAAAGTTCTTTTGTCTCACTTTCTACTAATCATTCTAGTTGAGTTCACTTTAGATGCAAATCTTAACGAGTTTAATGTTTCATTGATATGAGAGGAACTTGGCGAGATATTAACAAACATTAGCGTTTTCGAGTCCCCAGTCAGTGAATATTGTAGTAGGTACGTCAGTTTGGAGTTTCTGAATGGTATATGCCTTTTGGTACTGTCAGGTTGGCCTAATGCATGAATAACGTCACCTAAGCAACTTAAAGATTTGTTGATATTTTGAGTTTCTCTCAACCGATCCCCTACAACTTGAGAGATGTTTATTCTTTCAGAACCGGCCAAATCAACAAGATTCAATGTACCATATGATTGCGCTCCAGTTTTCGTATTTGATCCTGACAAATGAATTATGAAAATACTGTGTGAACGGGAAGAATGCTCGTTTGATGCTGTACTAGCTGTGGATCTCAATTTGTTTGCTTTTTTCAGAATCATGTCAACCATTTTTTCAGATTCAAGTTTGCAAGTCGTAACATTTGTTATCACAGTAGTCTTAGTTTCTTGATCGTGGCGTATTTCGTGCTTTAAGCTAGAGCTTGTGTCGTCCCTATTAATATTGTCGCTTCTCAAAAGATCTACAATGTTCTCGTTATATATCTCAATGAACTCACAATTAACTTCATAATCCCACCCTTTTGTCTTCAACTTATTAATCCAATTGAATATATGGGATATCGTGGATGGAATGATACCGTCTCCCGGATTTAACATAGTAAATGTTTTCCCAGACCCTGTTTGACCATATGCAAAGATACAAACGTTATAGCCATCCAACGAACTCTGCACCAATTGACCAACTTCCTTGAAAACGTCCGCATTTGTATCTTTTTGGTCGAATATCTTATCAAACTTAAATTCATGCACTTGTGCTGTGTTATGTATTTTTGTGACTTCCATAGATTGAATACCACAATTGTCGTCAAATTCATTAACATTGATAAGACTAGTATCAGAATCTTCCAAAGTTTCTAGAGCCGGACGAATCCTACAATAAACTCGAATATTTCCTCTTAGCTCTTGTAATTCATTGTGCAATGTACGTCTAACTGTTTCTTCTTTAATCAGAATTTCATTTAACTCCTTCATTCCCAACTCAGTATCTTTTATGTATTCCTCAAGTTCTTTGATTCTCTCCAAAGTTTCCGCGTTAGCTTTCTCTTTTAAAGTTACCTCATCCCTCAGTTTTGAAGTTTCTTCTTCCTTTTCTTTAACCTTTCCCTTAATTGCTTCAAAAGCGTTACGTTTTTCTGATAAAAGCTTCTTTTTCTCTGCCAATTTCGGTTTCAACACATCTTCGATCTCCTTTTTTATGTTTTCGATGTCCTGCATATGTTTATTATTCAACTCCATATTACTTTTCCATTGCACTTGGTAATCCGTAAGCCATTCTTCTTTTTCTAACCTTAGCTTTTGTTCGGAATCATTCAACATTTCCTGTAAAGTAGAAGGATTCATCTTGATTTTATTTCTTACTTCTTCTATTTTATCTAAAAGGGATGCTCTTTCATTTTCAAATTGTTTAATTTTCATGAATTTCAATTTCTCAATTTTCGTTTTGTATTCATTTTCCATTTGCTTCAAGTCTTTTTTATTTGATGCTGCAAGCTGTTTCAGATGTATTTCATGGCCTTCATTCATATACTGCTTTTTCGATAGAAACTCTTCTTTGATAGAGATAAGTTCATTGTTCTTCAAGTTCAATTGTTGTTCAATTTTTATCTTTTCTTCACGAAGAGTTTCAAATTTTAGATTGACAGAATTAATTTTTTCTCTTGTTTCTGTCAGCTCATCTTTCAGCAAATCTAATGTTGCTTTTTTTTCAAATAAGATTGCTTGTGTTCTGTTAAGTTCATTGACATTCTCTTTATAAAAGGAAGTCACACCAGAATTGCTTTTTTGATTTCCGTAAATTAAATTAGCGGTACCTTTATAATTTCGTAAGAGCTCACGATTGGGTGAGATGGATATACGGTTCTGGCCAGCTAGTGAGTGTCTATGAACATCCGTCTGTTGCGGCTTCAAAAGGCCGTGTTTAGGCGGCGGAGTCGTTGTATTCCTTCTCTTGTGGCCTCTCATAGCTAAAAGACCATTCTTTGGAGATGGCGTAGAGAGATGCTGGGTAGTGCTGCTTTTTGTGGGTGTCCGTGGAAGTGGTTCCATAGCTTGATCGTTACCAAAGTATCTTTTTTTTTAATTCCTTCTATTTTAAACCCTGCCTTCTCCAAGTAAATATTGTGGATAGTTATTGATGTACACCCAATGAAACAATCAAGTCACACAAAAATGAAGAAAATGGATAGGTAAGCTCTTTATAATTATTCGATATTCCTTTTAGTTAATTGTAACCCTCATTATTATATACAGACTGTAGGTGCATCAAATTGTAAACAGTGTTTTGTTTTGGTTTTGTTTGAGATTCATTTTGGTGTCTCTGAGTTACCCTCTTTATGGAGAATTTTGAAAGAAAAAATTAAAGAATCGATGCCCATAGAACATAACGAGATGCGATAAACAGATGCCATAGTTAAAGCAGCACCGAAGCAAAACAGAAGCCAGTAGTCAACTTATGATGAGTTCTAAATACATAAAGAAAGCTAATGATAATAAAAGAACCAAAAAGGATGTGAATGCTGACGAGGGAAGAAAGGGTGGAAACAATTTAAATCTGAATATTAATTTGGAGAAAGAGACAGTGTCGGAACAAGATGAATTTGAAGACAAGGAACAGAACAGTTCTAGTGATGCATCGGCAGACGTTATAGAAAACGAACACAGTGGTACTGAAGAAGAAGGAGAAGAGGATGACGACTTTCCTAGAAAAAAGAAATCAAAGAACAGCAAGCATGATGATGGCTCTGCCGGTTTCTCTACTGCGGTAAATGCTATATTATCATCACATTTGAAAGCATACGACAGGAAAGACCCTATTATGGCTAGAAATAAGAAGGCGCTGAAACAAAGTGAATCGGAAAAACTAGAATACAAGGCCAGAAAGGCATTGTTAGCGGAAAAGAAAAAGCTGTTAGGCAAAGCCAGAAAACGGGACATTATTCCGGTTGCATCTGGAGAAGACAGGTCCGAAAATATCAGAAAAGTAATTGAGAAAGAGACAGCGCTCAGAAAGATCGCTCAAAAGGGTGCTGTGAAATTATTCAATGCTATTTTAGCAACCCAAGTGAAAACAGAAAAGGAAGTTACTGAAAATTTAAGTGGAATAAAGAATAAAGAAGAAAAGAAGGAATTGATCACGGAAGTTTCGAAAGAGAAATTCCTGGATTTGGTCAAAGCGGCTGCAGGGAGCGACAATGAATGATTAATATGTCCACACCAAGGATACCTACAAATAGAAACAAGAAATGTATATTATTTAGTTTAAGTTGAGAAGGAGAGAAACAGCATATATTCTCTTTTCCTTGTAAGTGAAGTTAGTTTGCATTCTGTATCATCAAATAGATTCATATCACTTGTTAAACTTCTTGGAGTCTTCGTGCTAATTACTATTGAGAGAAACAAAAAGTACACCGACTATATTATTCTTGACAAGAAAGTAATGCATGTATCCGAAATAATAATAAAAAGAGTATACTATTACTCTTACCTTTATATTTCTCTCAATGACAATTTTTTTTCGGTTTTTTCTTAAAATGCATTGAAAGTGTATATGAAGAAGTAATTTTTGCCGCATCATTATGCACTGTAATTTAGGGATATTTCAAAACGCTCAAATTTTTATTGGATGTTTTTTCTAAAACATATGTTGTAGTACATGCACCGAGAATACCACCTTGTCTTAATAATCTTACAATATGGCCTAGTAAAATAGTCTGTGTCGAAACGTGTTGGAATGAAAATCAACTATTCTCTATCAACTAGTAGTCATGCTACTAGTATATTATCATATACGCTATTAGAAGATGACATAAGTTATGAGAAGCTGCCATCAAAATTAGTGGGAGCTGAAATGCAAGGATTGATAGTGTAATAGGATAATGACTGACAACATATAAAATGACAATCAAAGCATATACAGAATTATGTAGAATTACGAGTTCCATTTATTGGATTCCTATATCCTCGAGGAGAACTTCTAGTATATCTACATACCTAATATTATTGCCTTTATCAACAATGGAATCCCAACAATCATCTCAAAATTCACCCATCTCTCATATATAATATATTGGATAAGTAACATCCCGTGAATAAAGTTGATAAGTCGTTTTGACAACAAGTTACTTCCCTAAAATAGTATATATTAAGATGGTCATGACACGATTGGTGTTGTTTGCTCCCAGTTTTCACAAAAACCATCAATAAGATGGTCTCTTGGCCCAGTTGGTTAAGGCACCGTGCTAATAACGCGGGGATCAGCGGTTCGATCCCGCTAGAGACCATTTTTGCCATGATAATGGTTACTTTTTACCATTATCAACTATTTAGTTTTTAATTAAAAAAAAAAGCACACTGAAGGACTCTGTTCATAACAATGTTTTACATACATACTCTAAATAATCCGTTAATCCTCTTTCCTTTCACCATGCCACCCCTTGCAAGTATGAGTTACTTTGTAACGATGGTTCATCATCACCATCCTCATTATCAAAAATACTTGTGAAATCCTCAAATTCTAACGTGGGAAGCGTTTTCAACTTCCTCGAAGATTCTGCACTGAGTAAAGAATCATAGTTCCAGTCTAGGAAATCTTCCATGTTATAATTTAGCTTCTTGAATGGTTGAGCAAAGATCTTGGCTAAAGTGGCTACGTTGGGATGATAATGGTCCATTAATGACGCCAGCTCCCATAGCGAGGAATCTAGGGCATGAGTTAATTCAGGATCAGATTCGTTAACATCAAATGGATCTACATAGTTTTCTTTCAGACTTTTCAAGTGTAATACCTGATCAGGTGTTTGAAACGGGTTGGAAATAAAAGCCGGGTTATGTAACATGATCATACAATTCGGGTGTTTCCTGATTAAATTGTAAACAAAGGGAATCACAGTGACAATGGCTGAAGGAGGCGATTCTAGCGTGAGTCTTGCCAGTCTCTTGATGAATGACGCCACCAAATGAGCAGATAAGTGTGTTGATGACAAAAATATATCCATTAACCTGAAAAATCTTGCTCTATATTTAACATGCATTAGATCTGGGTTAATAATTTGATAAAGTTTCATGTAAAAATTCGGATACTCTAGGTTAAATCTTCTCATTAATTCGAAAAGACCATTCAAAGCCAGAATAGGAATAACACCAGCGTTGTTATTCGAGCTTTGCAAATTGTAAGAATCAGTAAGGAAATCCATCAATTTAGTTGGAGTATGGAAATGAGGTATTATTCTCTTATGCAAAATCAACAGGATAGATTTGTATTGTTGTAGAGATAATTGCCCATTTAATAAAAATAGCCAATTTTTCTCAAAGTTCGATTTGAATTTGGACTCGTTTTCGATAGCTTGTGGAGGGTTAGGTACAAAAATTTCTAAATCCGCATCCGCGTTAGAGCAATGCTCATCGTGGTTTGCCAAAGTCAACCATTTGCCTACGTTTCCTAGAAGCAGATCCTGGTAAGCGGGCTCTTCCAAGAGTTGGTTGAATTCCGATTGAAAATAGTACTGGATATCTGCAAACTTTTTATAATATTTTTCAGTAAATTCTATTATGATTACATTTTCGGATGCTCCTGATTCCTTAACGTCTTCTAATTCACCCATATTCGAGGACCATAGAGCGATGATTAACTTTCTAAATGTCTTGTTTGGAAAAAATGGAGCATCCTTCTTGGATGCAAAATGAGTAGATTCCAGGTCCATTAGTTGTAAATAAACATCAAGGGAATCCAATCCGAGAGACGTCTCAAATGGTATGTCTGAGATGGTACTCAATAGTTTTGTCTTAAATGCTTCATACACCTTTCTACACCATTTAACAAATTGCTCTTTCTCTAAAGTGATCTTTTTAGCAGAAGGAAGGGTTAAGTCGCCGCGAGAGAACAGTTTTTTGAATATTTGGAATAGTGACATAACCAGGAACCTCAAGCTTCTTTCTGTCTCCTCTTCTTCCAATTGAGTAACATCTTCTGGAATCACTAGTCCATTGACTAATTTGATAATAGAGTTGTATTGCTTTCTGTCATTGGTTGTAGTCAACCTCTTGGCAATATCTTTAACCTCTGCTATGGGTAGTGTCATTTTATTGTGTGTTTCTTTTCAATGTATTCTTTTGTTTGACGAAAGAGTATGTTGATTGCATCTCATCGCATCTCATCAAAAGCGTTAGTCTCATTCCATGCTGTCTGGAAAATTTTAGTGAAAAATTGTAAAAATGATGGATAGCCCTAAAGCCTGACAAATTGTGACATTACCCGTATTCGAATCTTCTGGTGTTCCTTTTTTTCCTTTTTTTCCGATTCTACTTCAGCAACTATAAAAGGCGAGATTATTTTATGTATCTATGTAATTTACGCGATAATGGATTTATCATTTAAAAGAGGCCAATGACCTTCCAAGTTTTTTAAAGAATACGATGATATTATTTGCGTTCCAAATCGAACAATTCTTCTCGGAGCAATCTGAGGTTTTGATGGAGATAGCGGTTCCTGCGCAACTCATTGATCTTGTTACATTCTTAAGAATGACAAGGACGCTTTTATAAAATTCTGATTCTTTTCTTTTTGATCTTTGTGATTTAGACTTGGGGGTAGTCGACTATATACAGGTAGATATATACTCTGAAACCGTAGATGAACGAAACATGCACTACGGTACCACGAGGGCCTTCTTCAAATCTTGCAAAGGGCTCCCGCCCGAGCAAGTATGCCCAGAAATTCGCTATTAGCAACTCTTAGCTGAACTTGCATGGGCGACTGACAACCCATCTCTGTGAAAGCTAGTGCATGCATAAATCAATCTATTGTCATTAAGATGCCGCCATATTTCGTGCAAGGTGAGCAAATATGCCCAGGGTATCTCTGCCTTTCCTCACTGGAATGCGCCCTCTCGGGCATCAACTACCGTTTCTTATCGCTGGCATTATCTATCAACCAATCACAGGGCAGCTACACTGCTGCCGCGCAGGGCGAACTAGGTACGGAAACACATGATTGTTACCATTTGACGGGCCAGACATTTTTTGAGCACGAAGAAGAGCCTTAGAAGCCTTAGCTTATGTAGAATTTGACTCATTCTGCAGAACTGAAAATTTGCTGGTCGCTTGAGGTGACAAATCCTTCGTTCTCAAATTTACACGCATGTATAAGTGTGCATATATAACGCTATAGTGTACCCTACTGGAAAAGGAAGCACGTCTGGACCCTACGTATTTATAAATTCTTGCTTTTAAGTAATAAAAGGTAAAATATATTTTGCATTAGGCTAAAGATATAAACCGTACGTAACTCAATATGTGTGGTATTTTCGCTGCTTTCAAGCACGAAGACGTGCACAATTATAAGCCAAAGGCTCTACAACTATCAAAAAGAATCAGACACCGTGGCCCAGATTGGTCCGGTAATGCCATTAAGAACTCGACAATATTTGTTCATGAAAGACTAGCTATTGTTGGTTTGGAATCCGGCGCTCAACCAATTACTTCTCCAGACGAAGACTACATGCTATGTGTCAACGGTGAAATTTACAACCACATCCAGTTGAGAGAAGAATGCCCGGAATATCAGTTTAAAACACTAAGTGACTGTGAGCCCATCATCCCAATGTACTTGAAGCACGATATCGATGCTCCTAAGTACTTGGACGGTATGTTTGCATGGACTCTCTACGATGCCAAACAAGACCGTATTGTTGCAGCCAGAGACCCAATCGGTATTACTACACTATATATGGGACGCTCATCCGCTTCTCCAAAAACCGTTTATTTTGCGTCTGAACTGAAATGTTTAACCGACGATTGTGACACTATCACTGCATTCCCACCGGGACACGTATACGACTCTAAGACCGACAAGATCACCCGTTATTTCACTCCAGATTGGCTAGACGAAAAACGTATTCCTTCTACTCCAATAGATTACTTGGCCATCAGACATTCTTTAGAGAAAGCCGTTAGAAAGAGATTAATGGCTGAAGTCCCATACGGTGTTCTATTATCAGGTGGTTTGGACTCCTCTTTGATCGCTTCCATTGCTGCCCGTGAAACCGCAAATGCCACTAACGATGTTGACCCATCGACTTACGATAGCAAGGCAAGACACTTGGCAGGTGTCGACGACGACGGTAAGCTACATACAGCTGGTTGGACAAGTCTTCATTCCTTTGCTATTGGTTTGCCAAACGCTCCAGATCTGCAAGCCGCTAGAAAGGTTGCCAAGTTCATTGGTTCCACCCATCACGAACACACTTTCACATTGCAGGAAGGTTTAGACGCCTTAGATGATGTTATTTACCACTTGGAAACTTATGATGTTACCACTATCAGAGCTTCCACCCCAATGTTCCTGCTATCTAGAAAGATTAAGGCTCAAGGTGTCAAGATGGTTCTTTCCGGTGAAGGTTCGGATGAAATTTTCGGTGGTTATCTATATTTTGCACAAGCTCCTTCTGCAGCAGAATTTCACACCGAATCTGTGCAACGTGTCAAGAACTTACACTTGGCTGATTGTCTGAGAGCTAATAAATCTACTATGGCTTGGGGTCTAGAGGCTCGTGTTCCATTCTTAGATAAGGAATTTTTGCAATTGTGTATGAACATCGATCCAAACGAAAAAATGATCAAGCCAAAGGAAGGCCGTATTGAAAAATACATTCTAAGGAAGGCATTCGATACCACAGGAGAACCTGACGCCAAGCCATATTTACCAGAAGAAATCCTATGGAGACAAAAGGAACAGTTCTCTGATGGTGTTGGTTACTCATGGATTGATGGACTAAAAGATACTGCTGAAACAGTCATTTCAGATGAAATGTTTGCCAGTCCAAAAGCCGAATGGGGCAGTGATATTCCATCCACAAAGGAAGCTTTCTGGTACAGATTGAAGTTCGATGCTTTGTTCCCTCAAAAGACTGTTGCTGACACCGTTATGAGATGGATTCCAAAGGCTGACTGGGGTTGTGCCGAAGATCCTTCCGGTAGATACGCTCAAATTCATGAAAAACACATCGATTAAACAACACTAAAATATATGAAAATGAATTATGGATTAGTCTTATAGATGTTTTTATAGAAAAAGAAAAAAAAATGTAGAAGTATATACTTCATAATAACCTGAGGAGAAGCTTTATTAATAGTTCATTTTTTATGGGAGTGCAAAAAATCTATGTATATTTACAATTGGCGCCATTTACTAAGGAACATTACCCTTCGCTTCGGTACTTACTATATTATGTCACTTTTTTATTACCACCCTGTGGTCTCGAAAAGGACGAATGAATGTTTGCCTTTAATTTATACTGTCGTTAACAAGTTTATATGCTCTTTTCGATCGCTCTTCCCTCCTCTTTTCATGTGACTGAAGATTACTAATTGAGTTGGTCCTATCCAGCGAAGCCCTTTGTTCTCTTTCGTGTGCAATGAGTAAATCATGCCTTGTTATGACAGTATTCTTAGATTTCATCTCCGCACGGTAGTTTTGTGGATATCGACTATCATTTTTCTTAAATATTAGCTTTATTTTTCTGAAAGTAATGCTCATGTGTTTATGAAGTAGTAATGTTTATTGGGACACCGTTTGAGTTAAATATAAAAAGGGCCGAGATATAAGTAAAAAGAATTAGTAAGGATTTGTTTACGGAGATTTATATACATGGCATTAAGCTGTATAATCTGGAAGTCGTATATGTGACTAAGAAGCGAAGTCATGTGTGCAGACGGACACAACAGGGCTGTAAAGAATACAAGCCTTGTTGCTCTAGTACCAGCACCAAGAAAAGAATTGTTTATTTACGACTGTGCCATGAAGTAGGGATGAATGAGGTGTTTCTGATGATACATCTCAAAGAAACTTTTTTTAGCTCGTTTCTGTGCCACTATGTTCTTTCCCGGCTAAGCCGCGCAGACCGATAATACTCGCTTAATTATACATCAAGCCAAGTCTTTACAAAGAAAATCAACGCCCCCAAACGACGCTAGAACTATCTCCATTGTATTAAAAAAAAAAAGGCAGCCCTACATTGTACTCGTACGAGGGGCGATCAATGCTTCGCTTCTTTTTATAGTTATATATATAAAATATATACATGTACACGAAGGCAGCTATATGCGGTAACCATTTGCGAGATTATAAGGTTTCGTAAAATGTTCATTGTTGAGCGATTGTCTTCATATCTTGAATGAGTGGTATGAAATGCCTGTGAGCCTCGGTAATTCTTTGTGCATTCAGCTTGCCATGACTCTAAAAAAAGGTATTAATGGCATATTTCGCATGTTTAACCACGAAAGAATGGGGTATCTTGTCAGTCACATCAATTTCTAGGCGATTTTGATCCACTTTATCCTTATAGTAATGCGATAAGTGCGACCTGGTCTTGCCAGAAACCCAATGGTCGTTACTGCTGAACAGAAACCAAATGAGAGTTCCGTTTTGTTCACAATAATTGATAAATTTATCTTGGAATTCCCAGTTGGTAGTTATTTCTTCCATCTCCTGGGAAGCTAGCCCCAAAGATTGGCGAACAAATTGCTTATGAGTTAAAAAAATTCTTGTGGACAACACGGCTTGACAGCTGGTGCTTCCACAGCCCATAAATTTGTCAATAATAAATCTTGAAAATCCTTCTGATAAAATCCAATAAAAAAAAATGTAACTAAACAATGATACCACATGTGCTAATGGAGGGATATAGTGTAATGCTGTTGTCAATTTAACACCCATCTCTGATGTGTGAATATCCATCACAGTTGGTGTAACCAGACCGACTTTTTGTACAGTACCAACCAGATTGTGAGAGAGGCACACTTTTTGTAAGATGTATGCCCCAACTGAATGTCCCATGATAATAATTTTTCTGTTTTCGTGTGAGAAATTATTAATTACCTCTACTTGGTGATCTACTTGGTCTTGTAAAGAATATACTGGTGTGTTAGAATGAGCATTCAAAGTCATTCCGGCATGAGATATGCCAAGAATTTCCCAATCAGGGTGCTTGGAATGTAAATACTGCAACATTTCTTGATAGTAATATAAAAGACCAGGATTGCCAGGAATCCACACTAGCAGAGCAGCATCCTCGTCGCTTCTAGTGATGGTAGGCTTGATATTTAATATCGAGCACGGAAATTTCGATTTAGTATACTCTTGTATAGGCATTTTGTTACTAGAATTCGGAAGAGAAAAATGGGGCAACAGACAATATTTTTTTGCCTCTCTTCTCAATAACTGCGGACTTGCTATGCTTGTTTTGCTATTTTTCTTTTTATTTCATGCGACGATTCCAGTTGCAATACAACCTTTTCGGGTAATGAAAGAACCGCCAGGCAGGACAATAACGCAACGCACGCAATTAAAGGAGGAAATATCATATAACAGTATTTAAATATAACAGCTAGAATAATTTTGTACGTGAATAAATGAAGTTGTATTTTTCCGATCACTAATTCTCCAAACCATTCAAAACCTTGAGGTTTGCTTCCACTTCTTGGACACATTGTCTAAAGTAAACTAACTGGAAATTCTGGAAAAGCTTTATTAAGCCCAGGATTTCAGAACTGTCAGCGATTTCTTCCATTGTTTCTACGGCTGCTGTAGTATTGGATACAAATTCATCTTCCAACTTTTCCAGCAGCTTATTTTCTTCGGATTCTTCAAGCGGTGTGTCATCTTTTTTGTCGTCTTTAGGATCCTCTTTCATGACTACAGCATCATCAGCAACTTGTTCATTGGCTTCTTTCTTTGATTCAGCTTCGGTATTTACATTTGATTTTTGTTTTTCATCCACAGTAGAAGGAATTTCATTCAATGAGGTGGCGGTGTTCGCACTAACATCTTTGGTGTGCGCTTCCTCTGTGACGCCTGGTTTTTGAGCGTCTAACTGTGCTTCCTTTGCTTTAACTTCATAGCGCATCGTATCGAACTTAAGCCTGGATATCTCTACTTTTTTGCGCAGTTCATGAACCCTCTTGAAATCCTGGTTTATCAATTTTTCTAGTTTTTTATTAAATTCCTTGACCATCATAGAATCCATTTCTGTTTTCCCTTCGTCAATATTCTTATAACATGTTGACCAGGAGTCAAAAACTTTAATTAAATTAGACAAGTCTTCATCCTCTTCCTCTTCTTCATCCTCATCCTCTTCATTTTCTTCATCCTGAGCACCTGTAGTCTGGGCATTTTTAGTAGATTCTCTTTTCTTCTTCAATTCTGCTTTTTCATCGTTCTCTAAATTTTGGAATTCAAATTCGCAGTCAACAGCAGCTTTTGAAATGGCTTGAGCAAAAGACCTTGGCAAAAAGGCATCGTCATGATTGGAACCCTTCTTTTTGTTGGTAATTTCAGATTTCTTTGAACCAAACCAGCCGTCTTTATTAAGAGACCACCAATCCGAAATACTTTCCGTTAAATTTGGCGGATAATCGTAACCCTCCACCTCAAATGTTTTTGACACTAGCAAAATTCTCTTACAAACCTTCTCCAAGGAATCACTTTTCTTCTCCAAGAATTGGTACTGTGGTGGTAACTTGCTTATATCTGAAATAGTTCCCAAGGACTCCTGAACAAATCTAGTGCGCGATTTTATTGATAATCTTGTTTGAGGATCATTCAAGTTCACATTCGCATTTGCTAGCGCATTATTCAAAGTGTCATGGGTCTTGTGCGCAGCGGTAGCAATTGAGTCGGTGATTTTATTTAAAGAAAAGCTTGAAAAATAACCAGACATTATGTTAAAATAATCTTTTGATCTCAACTAATTTGATTACAAGCATGTATATATAAAGTACTATTACCTTTTTATCAATCATAAATACTTGAATAGAAATGAAGGTCAAGACAGAAGGACATTGTCGCGTGCTAAAAAAAAGGCCAACTAGCACGCTAAAGAAGGAAAATAATTATCGTTAAAAGCGATACAGAGGAAAGTCGATGCACTGCTAACCGTACTTTCTTTGCATGAGTGAGTACTCAAACAAGGGGTTCCAGAATGAGGTGTGAACTTCAATTCCAACAAATTGAATGCACGTAAAGATGATTTTAAGGTCACAAGCTTCACGTATTGCAAAACAAGCTCTAGATGTTGAACCAAGGATAGGTATGCCCAACCTTGTCTCATATACGAACTGCATAAACTTACACATGTCCCCAGCAAGATCGCATCTACCTCTTAAGGAGCTGCATGTTTGCATTACAATATAAACGAAACTGCCACTCCCATGTTGCCCTTCATAATATCAATCTGTTGGACGAAGAGGGTTACTATTTGTCCATTCACTGACACTCCTTTTTTTTTTTTTCTTGATTATACGTCGCATAAGCGTTCATATATCTTTTCCTTAAGTGGATAGCTAAGAGCTACCAAAAAAAATTCTAAAACGCAACTGTTAAAATAACGTAGCAAAATAACTCCTGTCATTCCCACTCTTCTCTACCTTAACCTAACCCTTGATGTTAACGCCGTTTCGCTCATTGGCACTAACCACACAGGAAAATTAAGCTTTTCGGCAGTGGTGGCAAGGGAGCAACCGAAAGGAAATATGCGGCTTTCCCGCGGAGCCCGATTGCCGATTGCCGATACAGAGAAACTGTAGCCTCCTCTCCGCTCTCTCCATAGCCCTTCTTTCAACATATAGTACTCGTTTGACACCCTTGTTGAATCCCAATCTCCGTTCATCAATGTAATCTTCTATCAAGTGAAATATACCTTTCACGTTTGAATTGTCCTGGATGGTCCTATGTGTTTAACTCTTTTCATAAAAGTCCGAACTTCGGATTCAATATAATTATGTATTACCCTGCCGATTGACCGGATGATGTAAGGATGCATGTCCCTACTATTATGATATTTCCAAATACGGAAGGGACACCGAAAACACCATCCCCATCCTAACGGCCGCATCTAAGCATCGGCCTATTTGGCTCGCGCCTGTAAGTGACGTTGGTAGGGGCATTTCCTTGAGGTAGACCCAAAGTTTCTTTAAAGGTCCATCGCAAACCCCTTGTCCGCGGACCTCTGCGTCATGATTTGAATGCCCAAAGCGTAAAAGTGATCGCCCCCTCACAGAAACGGATGAACAATTTGCTGCCTTACTGGAATTGACTGGAATTGTTTTGAATTTTTTTCTTCTCACCTCTTCCATTTCCCTCCCCTCTTCGTCATATATGTATACAACAAATTATACCCCTATAAATTCTTGACCTCAATCTTCTGTCAGATTTTCCTTTATAAAAGAGTCTTTGTTTTGTAATTAGATTATTTTTTCTCTTTTCTCTTCCTTTGTCCTTTTTCTTCGCAGATTATTCGTGTTAATTAAATACATTGTTTTTTATTGGCAATTGATCAAGAAAAAACATAATTGCAAAGGCATTACAGTTTTCAATTTTAATTTTCTCCTCATCGCGCTTTTTCAAAGATAAACACTTCTTTAAAAAACAGTTGTAACAAGAAAAAGCAGTCAGAAACACACTTTTACTAAAAGAATATCCAAAAAAATAATATAATAGCGCAATGTTAGCCCTAGCTGATAACATTCTACGTATAATAAATTTCCTATTCTTGGTTATTTCAATTGCTTTAATCAGTTCATTGTTGAACACCCAAGATAAGCACAGCTCTAGAGTAAACTATTGTATGTTTGCTTGTGCGTATGGTATATTCACCGATTCATTGTACGGTGTATTTGCCAATTTTATTGAACCTTTGGCATGGCCACTAGTTTTGTTTACACTGGACTTTTTGAACTTTGTTTTCACGTTTACCGCCGGTACCGTATTGGCTGTTGGTATCAGAGCACACTCATGCAACAACAGTTCGTATGTTGACAGCAACAAGATTACTCAAGGTTCTGGCACTAGATGTAGACAAGCTCAAGCCGCTGTTGCATTCCTCTACTTCTCTTGTGCCATCTTCTTAGCCAAGACCCTCATGTCTATCTTCAACATGATCTCCAACGGTGCGTTCGGTTCCGGTTCTTTCTCCAAGAGAAGAAGAACTGGCCAAGTTGGTGTCCCAACCATTTCTCAAGTTTAATTGTGCAGCATCATGTTAAATTTCTATGCTACTTACTATTAAGAAAATAATAAATGGACACCGTGAATAAATGACTTCGGGAAAGCAAAAAAAAGAAAAGGAAAATAAACAAGAAAACTCCGTTTCTCTTCGTCCCTTAGTACCTTCTTTTCTTCTTTTCCGTCTTTCGGAAGAAATGAAAAACCATACCCCAAGGAAACCCCGAAAAAAACTTAAGAAAATACCCGAAAAAAAAAAAACTAACAAATCTTAAGCGCTTCTTTATTATCAATGATTGTGAGAGGGCCTTATTATTTACTAATATTATTATTATTATAATTTCCACCACCCCTTTCTATTATAATTTGTTCTTCTAATATTTTAATTTTTAATCTTTTCATACTATTCTTATATCTAACTAACTAAAGTATCCTCTCCTCCTATCTATCTAGTTTTTGATTCATTTGTCGGTTATTACCGCTCCAAGTTTTGTTTATTTCTCTATTCGCTTTGCGACTCGCACACGGCGAAGCGTGAATGTGTTACAAAAATTTGATAATCTGTGTGCTATGTATGAATGGTGGTGCTCTAAAAATAAGTTCTCGTATGTATGTATATATGTGCTAAGCATCAGCGCTTTTTACTCCTTCTTCTTGCTTTTGTGTTTTAGCTGTATTTGTAATGGTTTATCGAAAGGCTTCAACTTTCTTGTCATGTATGACGGTATGTTTCTCCATTCTGGAAAGTATTCCATACCCATGCTGGACGTGGACCACCAATTGAAGGGCAGCAGTTCATTGGGTACAGTGGGATTGTATTTCCATGTACCGTTTACGCCGCCTGACATTATACCACCCGTGCCACGCTCACCAAACAATATATTCTTGTGCTTACTCTTTTCAGTTGTCTTGGCTTCCGTGATTGGTGCCTCGTCTGCTGTTAGCAGCATTTGCAAGGACTTCTTCTTCTTGTCTCTGAATAGCGGGTTCTCCTTCACCGGATACATAACCGGTCTGTATCCGCTGTATAGAATATCTCGAGTTAGCTCCCTGGCTTCTAAGTATTGTGTCGTGGGCACTTTGGGCAGTGACCTGAAGTCATAGAAATGCACGTTCTTAAAAATCTTGGAGCTCCTTTGCTTGGTGATCTGTTGGTGTTGCTGCCTTATGGGGTTTACCAGTCTACTGTGGGTTCTTCTTTGTATGCTTGCGAAAGAAACCCCCTTAATTTTTGTCCTAGTTAACAAAATCATTCTTATCCGCAAATTTCGTAAATTTATGTATATGTATGCGTGTGCTTGTGTGTATGTGTTCTGTTGCTACCTGTACTTCCTCAACTTAAATAATATACTTACATACACATACAAAGAAAAATAACTGCTATAAATAATGAAACAAAAGGATCTTCTAAAGTCCGAAAATTGCACCTGTTCTTATCATTCATTCTTATACAAAAACGATTCAATAGGACGGCGGAACCACCAGCCCCAAACATTGCCAAAAGAGCCAGAATACCGATAGATACACTGAACGTCAAGACCCTACACGTGTGTATGCGCGTTCTGGTTGCCATCACCACTCGCTCCTGTCACGATTATACTAGCTGCGTAAGCTTACTCCCTCTTTGCTCCCCTGGTGTGCCCTTCTCATATCGGATTTATCGGGCCATTCCCCGCGCCCGCTGGGGTAAACCGGCTGGGTGGTGCACCCTCGGCGGCTAGCCATCGCACCCAGACCACGGTCTTCTCCAGAATGCCCACCACGTAATATCGTGGATCCGCCACCACGATTGCGCTTACACAACACCGGTTCTCAATACTTAGAAGTACATCTTCTATACTAGTACCGTCGATAGGATCTTCCAGCAGTGCCTGCCATCGGCTGATAAGTTTATTGTCCTGACGCAGCGATGCGATCGCCCCTCCAAAGTCTCGTTCATGGTCCCATAGGCAATCCTGAAAGATGGTTTTTCGCTGCTCCAAGTTGAACGTCTTGTAGTAAAACAAAAGCTGCGATACGAATCTGTCTTGCTCACGCTTCAACGGTACATACTCTTTGATTCTGTATGCCTTATACAGAGCCTTTTGTCGTTTCCTTATATCTTGTGGTATGGCGTCGGGCGCAATGTTTCCCGCCTTGGCCACGATTTGCGCCAGGTAATGATATTTAGTTGGCTCCAACACATTGCTCTCGTCTTCACTGTCACTTTCCTTGGCGCTGTGTTTCTCGCACCACTCTTCGAACAAACCTTCCCGAACTGTATCATCTCTAATCTTGTAAAACTCGGGATCGTTCTCTATTTTCTTGCTTTGCAATGACCACGTGGAGAACTTATCCAGTTTGTACCTATCACATAACTGGAAGAAAAGACTGCGCTCCCTACCCTCATCGATGTCGTCCGCATCAATATGGTTCAGATCATCGATTATGCTTACATTTTGGTTCACGCCTTGTTCTGCGTGGTCTTCTTCTTCTTCTTCTTCTTCTTCTTCTTCTTCCTCCTCTGAGGACGAGCCATATCCGCTAATTAGCCCAGTGTGGCTCTCTGATAAGAGAGACTTTACCACACCCGCCTCTTCTCGCGTTTCAATTTCTCTTTCGAAGCCATCTTGGTTTTTTTTGAATAGGTCAATTTCCTCGTTCAAAGATTCGAATATTTTGTCAATATCCTCTTCTTGCACGCTGTAACCCCGGGCAATACCAATTAAGAGCACCAGTTTGTCCTTATCTAATGACTCTATCAATGCACCACACTTACCGCCACTTTCTTGGCAGATGTCACTCTTAAAGATTTTGGAGTCATGATTGAAATAAAGTTTCGTACCATCATTGCATATTATCAAATGCCAGCCATCTATCAGTTCCAGCGCGAATGTTGGCATTCTCTCTATCTGAGACACTTTCGCATCGTCCTCCAAGTCGGAATTTTTTTTGAGATTAGGTTTTTCCCATTGAGACTGCTTCGTTGTCTTATTATAGTAATATTTTTCGCCTGTAGGAGTCTTGAACTCTTGCCATACTCCATGCATGGTTGCTCTGTGTTACCGAACTGCCCTTCGTTTTTCTCATGCCCTTCTGCATCTCTTGGGCAAGCTATTTTCTTTCCTGTATTATATGTTTTCTTTTTTCCTTGCCGAAGAAAAAATAAAGAAATATAATGAATGAAAGTCGTAGAGTACATCAGATGCTCTTTCTCTTCCCGACCTTTCTTTTGCAGATCAGTATTGCTAGGCAACAACAGTCTTACTCTTCAGACATAGTATGAGGTATGTCGTCGATTATTATCCCTACGTTTGTCTTGGCGAATGCACGCATCGCTGTGGCTTAAACAAATAACATGCACATGACTAACAAATAAAACGGTTGATTCTGTCACATAGTTGTTTGTGTTTAGATCGTTTGTTACAAACAATGATATACCTGTCGGCTATGTAACGCCAAAATTCCCATCTTTATATTGGCCCATAAACAACCCAAGATACAACACCGCGTTCTTATATTACATCTCTGATATCTGGAAATTCTCACTATACTGGACTTTGATCTTTAATGGTGCATTTTATATTGTTACCGGTTTGTACGCCAGCTTGACGCACAGGAAAAAGGCAGGTAGTCTATGGATATTTTCCATGTACGTTATTTATGGTGGTGTTCAGGGTTTGACCACTGGTACAGTCATGGGGTTCTTAATAGGTGCAATATACAGGTCAGGTCTATTTTCCATGTCGACCTGGATTCCACTTTGTTGTGCAGTGGTACAAATCCTTTTTGACGTGGTACTAGGTTATTCCATGGTTGGTTCTGTTATGTGAGAATTAGCAAGATGAAACAAGACACAAATCATCAATTTGTCATTAAGCTTAGCCACGACTTCTAGATGGGTAAGAATCATCCTTCACTCATGGGCTAGTCCACATTACCTGCAAAGCGCCATGTTGTTCTAAATGCTTCTTTAGCTATTGTTTCGTTCGTGTATCATGATCAACCGAGCCTCCTTCGAGGTAGGGATGGATATTGTAATCTGCATATATAATCGAAAGCTAGAACCCGTTGAGACAATAGACAAAACGGCCACATCATACAAACGCAGTAGCAAAAAAAAAGAAATCAATCTGATTTGTTTCACAAATGTCAGCCTCTTTGATTAACCGCTCCCTAACAAACATCAGAACAGAACTAGATTTTTTGAAAGAATCTAACGTCATCTCTAATGACGTTTTTGATCAAATAAATAAGAGCTTGCCAATGAGATGGGACCCACCTAGTGCATCTCGTAATACCAGTTCAACTTCATTGGAGTATGTTGAAGCTCTTTATCAGTTTGATCCTCAACAAGACGGTGATTTGGGCCTAAAACCTGGTGACAAGATCCAACTCTTAGAAAAATTATCTCCAGAGTGGTATAAAGGTAGCTGTAATGGCCGCACTGGCATTTTCCCTGCAAACTACGTCAAGCCAGCTTTCTCTGGGTCTAATGGACAATCTAATCTTCCACCACCTCCACAGTATAAAGCTCAAGAATTACAACCAGTCCCAACGCAGAATAGTGCTGTCTCATCTTACCAACAGCAGCCATTCCCTCCACCTTCCACCAACTATTATCAACAGCCACAACAAGCACCTGCTCCTGCTCCTCAACAGCAACAGCAGCAGCAACAACCAAACTCTCACAACCATTTGAAGAGCTTTGGTAGTAAGTTAGGTAATGCAGCCATTTTTGGTGCAGGTGCTAGTATTGGTTCAGATATCGTTAATAGCATATTTTAGACCATTCTTCCTTTCCCTATTTCTCTTTATTCAATTGTTTTTCATAATTGTGGATGCTTCTATAAATGGGTTCGAGTTGCACTTTTGATATTGCTGTTATTTAAACTTTCTTTCTTTTTTATGTACCGTTTTCTCTTTTTAAAGAGAAGATACATAATTTATGAAGAATCTCGGCTCATCACCTTAAATATGAATCGGTAATGGTTCTCTTTACAGTTCAAAAAGTCTCGAGTTTTCCCTTGATTTCTTTTAGACTTAGATATATAAAAAAGACGCAAGAGTATACTTTACATTTTCATCCTTCTATTCTAGCTTTATATACGCTACTGAACCAAAAACCTGCCGTACACGTGGTATATTCTGTTAACAACGTTTATGTGAGCTTTGGAGTCAAGATTAGCATCTACCAATTCCTCCACATCCCTAAACCATTCTTTCTTTCTTGACGTCGGGATTAATGAACTGCCCAGTTTATATAAATTAGAAACCTCAATCACTAATAGGCCTTGATTCAAGTGTTCCTCATCTGCGTCTGAACCCTGGTTGTAATAGTTCAGGATTCTTTCCACATTATTCAGGCTTATACTTACTTGCTCTCTATAACGCTTCACATTGGACCACACGTTGCCTAATTTAATGAATCTTTTCAACGCCACAATAGATGAATATAGAATTACTAAAGCTGGAGATAATGCTACAACTCCAAACACCAATTGTTGCGATTTTAGCATTTTATCAATACCATTTAAAGCCATCGAACCATCGACTTTTGTTTTCTGCAGTTGAATCAATAATGACCTAACTAGCCCACCAGTAGCAATATTCTTTATTGGATGGTGTAACTGTGTTTCATAGATTTCCATAAATTCGGTCAAATCACCATGTTCGACTTTAGTACTTAATATAATAGGGTCTATTAAGTGGTTAGATGCCGAGTCACTATTATCCACAACAAAGCTAACAATCATTCTGGTAAGGGAATCCATGTCAGAATTAAGGGTCTCTTGTGATGTGACTGAAATGGCACTTCCTTCGTCATGTTTAACAGTAGACCACACTTGCTTCAAAGGAGCCCATAGCCAGTTCAAGATCAACCCTTTAGCAAAATCAACTACGTTATTTTTGATAAAATCTTGAATAACATACCGGGAGTCCCACAAAGATATAATCGATGATGGTCCATACAAGAGACATAGAAAGATCGAAGGCCAATACCTAGTTAATACACTTGGTTTGGCGAATTTTCTCAAAGGGCGATCTTTATGAAACTTTGCTGAACATTGAATCACATCAGTTAGATTTGAGTCAGAGATTTCTAATCCAAAGAAATTTTGCAATGATTGTAGATGCCTTTCGTAGTTGGGTAAATGCAGTTCAGATAACACGCCATTCGCTTCTGATGATTGATTGAAGTCAGCAATCAAGTGCCCCAGTTTGATAGTATAGCTCTTCGATGATTGATTGATTACATTAAGCCTTTCATTGACTACTCCACGTGGTATATCTGAAATCAAAGAAGCTATTTCAATCGGTTTCTTCGGTAGCCCAACAAACCTAAAGTTACGAACTACCATAAATTTATTTATTCTTGGGCGTATTTCTTCTAGTAAATCAAATGACAATGCCTTTAATGACCATTTTTGATGCAGTAGCTTTTTCTTATGTATTTCTTTCTGAATAGTTTGAGATAACAGATGTATGGTCGACACTGAGGTTTGTAAGCAATATAAAAATGACTTTAAGGTTGAATCGCTAACAGTTTTATAGTATTGTTCAGCTTCATACACTGATGGCAAACCTTGGACACAATCGTTAGTTACAGAATAGTAGCATAATAAGATGATATATTCAAATATGGCTTGTGTGACAAGGTATTGCAAATCTCCGTCTTCAAATGATGAAGGATCTGCAATGTCCTTGCAAATATTATATAGCGAATCAAAAGGAATTGAACAATAAGAGTCAATATTATTACTTTTGATTGAAATGCAGACTTTTTCAACAATTGCCCTGACCTCTTGTAATTGATCCTGCAATCTACTCAGTTCAGCATTTTCTTCACGAACATCTTGAACCAATTGTTGTTGTGAATCCAACGCAACTTCTCGTAATGATTCCTCTAACGAACGGCTTATTTCCTCAAAAGATTTCAGAATACGCCTATTGGTGATCATCTTGAACAGTTAGAGCACCTGTAGTTTTCTAATTAGCGTAGTTATGTATGTCGTTTGCTGCTGTCATGACTGTCCCTTTTTAATAGCTGGGTGGGGGTCAAGCAACTTTATTTTTTTTCGGTCAAATGAGAAGGATCATAAACAGCTGAGAATAAATTTATCACGAAAGTACAAGAATACAATTGAAACGTTTGTTTAGTTTAAGCTTTACTCCTTCTATATATTTATATACATATATATAATAGATCTACTCAGATTTTGGAGGTTAATACATTTGTTTGGAATAGCAATAGATAAAAGAACAATAGAGAAAGAATGTAAAATACGTAGTAATATATACATTACTGTTGGATAAATGGGGTTTAATGCATGTTTGATATGTTTGTTTGTTTGTTTTTATGTTTTTATCATTATTATTACTATAATTTTTGATTATTATGCTCGATTCGTAAGATCGTTACTCTTACTCAATACTATCTATGGAGTAATCTTTCTTGGACAATTTATGTCTCAAACCTTTACCCCAATAGGAAAATGCAAAAGGCAACGCGATCATAGCAGTTGAAATGAAAGCTAATAACCAAGAACCCCAATGTAAATTCAACTTGTGATACATTTGGATGGTGAATAATGGAAAGGCTGCACCACCAGCAGATCTTAAGAAAACCTTTGTTGCTAAAGCGCTGGAGGCATATTGGACGTAACAATCAATAATGTAATTATTCAATGAATAATAAATCAACACCATACCAAATCCAAAAGCTAAGCCAGCCGAAGCAGGGCCAACCCAAATAATGTGCTTATAAGCAGTAGCACCTAAAATCCAAAGAGCAATAGCAGCAAATGGGGCACCGATCTTGGCACCCAACAAACGATCTTCTGGAGTTGGTTTACGCTGTTTGACGATTTGCAGATATTTGTTTTCACAGTAGAATGTTGTAGCCAATGCCCACAAGGCACCGATAACAATTGGAATAAACATCAACCCCACAAGATTGTCTTTGTAGCCATATAACTCACCAAAAATGACAGGGAAGGCAAAGAAGAACGCATATAATAGAGAGTAAATTAAGCACACGTAAAAACAAGTGGCAACCAGAACAGGTTCAGTGACAGAAAAGTATAAAGGTCTTAACAAACAACCTCTCATCATTTCACCCATACTAATACCTTGTGCTTCTTGTTCAGTCATGATCTTTGGGTTACCAGTTTCTTTTCTCAATCTGGCAGCCTTTCTCTTTAAGATGACAGGAGCGTATGTTTCTGGAATAGCAGAGGCGATGATCCACATAACACCCGCAAAGGCCATATTGACCCAAAAGATCAGGTCCATGCGGCCGGTAGAAACGGAAATAAAACCATTTACCAATGGACCCACCACGGGACCAACATAAGGAGCAAAGGCAAAGAAGGCGATGGCCTTACCTCTTGTTTCACTTGGGAACATATCAGCAATAGACCCACCGACTAGACACAAACCGGATGATGACCAAACACCACATAAAAATCTACAGGCTAAAAGACATCCTAAATTGGGAGCTAAAGCACAAGGAATGTTGAAAATGACATAAAGACCCATGGAGACGAAGTAAGCGACTCTTCTACCGTATAGATCACTAACAGGAGACCAAATTAAAGGGCCCAGCGAGAAGCCGATAACCATCAAAGAACACGACAAAATAGCAGCTTCCAAACCGACATGAAATTTTTTCTCGACAGTTCCCAAACCACCACTGATACAAGCAGAACCGTAGGCAACGCAAATGACCAGGATGGACAAAAGGACTGTGTAGGACCAACGAATCCATCCAGGCCAGTTATGAGGATTTTCTGGATCGCCAGTGACAAAAGTAACGAACTCAATTTCAGGATCTAGGTCTGGCGCCTCATCATTGGCACCGCTAGAGTCGCCTTCTTTACCTTTCTCATTATTATCACTTTCTAAAGCATCTTCATTAGAGGAGGGCGAAGATGCACCTTCAATCTGTCTAGTTCTTGTACGAGAGATTGCAGTGGAAGTCCTCCCTATGGAGTGTAGAGTGGCAACGGGGACCAACCCTGTTGGCGTTTCTAAAGTATATTCTTCAGGAAATATCTTATTTTTACCAGATTGGGGAGCGTTGACATCAGGAACTGGGGCCTTGGAGCTCACACCCATGTCTTGCAATGACTTCACCGTCTCTGTCCGAGTCAACTTCAGTTGATTGGGAGCCATATTGGACTTAGACCCATTCTCTGAAGGGATATATTGTTGCGGCTGCTGACTTTCCACATCAGACAACGAAGATGTTTCGTCCGAATTAAACGAGTTTATGGATTCCTGTCTGTTCATTTCTGTTTATCTTTGGTTGGAGAAGGAGTACTAATGCAAACTAGAAAAATGAAGTAACAAGGGGAGAAAAGAATTAGTTATATTAAAATATATTAGACCACGAAATCAGCAGTATAATTATGGGTATGACAATTAAAGAATTAGGGTGAACGCTACCAACGAGGGCAAAAAAACGTTGAACGACAGAGAAAAAGAAAAAACAATTAGATCAACACACGTAGAGGAGAAAAAGTAAATACTTGATGATTGTATTCACTTCAGAGAACACGTTGTACACACGACAGTTGGCAATTGATGAGTTAATCAAAATTTACAAAGAAAAGTGATCTTACACGAAAGAACAGAAACTGAAAAGAATAAGTAAAAGGGTACGCGCAACCAAAGATTTAGGATGGTTGAGCAACGAATAATTGCAAGATATATAAAAGAAACGAGCCACTTTTACAACATCTAACGCAAATCCAGAATGGACAAAATGTATTAGGAAAATGATGAAAAAAATGGCTCTATGAATCAGGGATCACCAAGGCTGCCGGAAACTACGCCGTTCTGTTTTGTTTTTGTTTTTCCTTTTTCCCGTTTGGGTGAAATCATTGAGCTGTTCCGATCCGTTGGGCATAGACATTACCGTAGTGACCAAGCCCGGCTAGTCCGATTGAACTCTAGTAAACCCCTCGCCAGGTACAGAAAGGCGAGCTAGAGAACAAGTGGACTGCGCTCACTGCCTTTGGATATGATGATTGTACATTGCATGTGGCTACAGACGCACTTTGTATGGAAGAAGCGGTGGATTATATAAATAGCTCTATTATGATGTTACCCGTCCGGGTACCACAATTGCGCACCGCGGTATTTTTTTTCTCTTTTTTAGGCGCACTGAAATCCGCGTGGGCGAATGCTTATGTATGTTATCATGTTGCCTGTTTCAGATATGCAGGATCAGCATAGCATGTCTCTAACCAGGTTGTGGTTCAGTTAATTAAGTTGCTCTTTTAGGCATACACTTTCACCGGACCGTCGAGAAATCGTATAATGCACGCCCCGGAGAAGTGGCCGTTCTCGGAAAAATAGAAATAGTTTATATCTCAATTTAGTGACATTAATATGGCTGGGACAACAAAAAAACCGCATTATTAAGGTTTCATGACTCCGTATTCCCAGTCCTAAGTGGAAGCAGCGAAGGAAAGAAAATAAGAAAGAAAGAACCCTTCTTTTGAAGGAAAGCATAACTCGTTACACATACGACGGATGCGAGATATACTCTCTACGTAGTTGTACTAGCCGAATGAAGAAAAAAAAAGTTCCGAATGTGTAATTTGGAATTTCTCTTATTTATAACAGAACAGTCAATTGATCTTTTCTTCTCCTTCAATGGCATTCTCATGGGCGACAAAGGGTGTTCTGATTAAAAGGCGAAAAGAGGTAAAATAAATTATAAATCAATCAGCGAATGCATTGCGTACTAGGGCGAATATTGCTGTGGTTCTCGATAGCATATGTAAGCGTCATAGAAGCGCTCGTCCTTCCACCCTTGGGGGAGTATGATCCCTTAGAGCCATTGATGAAAAGAGATACATCTACGACACTTGGTAACAAGGTTCAATATCATGGTAAACTACCGCCTATACTTAACCCAGTTGATGTGACAAATGACCAAAGGACCTTGCATACACCGGGGAAGATTCCGTCTTATGTTATCAATCACTGTCCCCTTGTGCATCTGTATAGCGAGGAGAAATATTGGCCCTCGGATATTGCCGAGTACGTGCAAAACTTTCAAATCAAAGATAAAAAAGGCAATTCTATGCCTACTCATGAAAACTTGACGCTACATGATTTGAAGGCCGGATACAATGCGGATTTGTTTGGCAATGGGACGGAAATCCATATTCCCAGCAGCGAAGTATTTTTGACCAGTTTGGATGATTTCGACAAGGATCCTAAATGGTTGCTGGGCCATCCACCAGAGTACGGAACAGGCTACAACTCCAAGGCGCCTGCAATTCTGATCGTGGTAGACAAGGGAAACGGCTGGGTCGATGCGTTTTGGTTCTTCTTCTACCCATTCAACCATGGTCCTTTTATTATGGGCCAAGGTCCCTGGGGCAATCATGTTGGTGACTGGGAACACTCTTTGGTTCGGTTCTATAACGGCATTCCGAAATATCTTTGGATGAGTGCGCATTCAAGTGGGACCGGCTATAGGTACGAAGCCGTTGAGAAAGTGAAGAAATTGCGTAGAAGGAACCATCAAGATAATGATGAAGATGAAGATGCCATACTGGAAAGGCCGTTAATTTTCAGTGCCAGAGGCACTCATGCTAATTACGCATCTGCCGGGCAACATGCTCACGATATTCCCTTTTTTTTTATGCCCTTGAGTGATTTTACCGATCGCGGTCCTCTGTGGGACCCATCTCTGAATTTTTACTCTTACACTTATGATGGCAAAACCGTGACACCTTCCACAGAAAGAGAGGAATCTTTAGGCTTGGATTGGTTGCACTTCCAAGGTGGATGGGGTGATAAACAATTACCTGCTAAAGATCCAAGACAAAAATGGTGTTTAGCCCAATGGAAGTATATTGGAGGTCCTCGTGGCCCCCTATTCAAGAAACTGGATAGGTTAAATTTGTGCGGTGGTGTGAAAAAATGGAATATTCGGAATGGTGGCTGTCCCGCAAGAAGATTTATCAAGAAAGCAGAAGGGTTGGACGCTGAAAATACAGACCTTATGGGTGACAACTGTGGTGTCTTACTTTACAAAATCAGACCAAAGTGGTTGAGAGGAGTTTTGAGATTTGTGATGTGGAGGGGTATGCTTTGTTCTCTTATGGAATTCTTCACTAATTGAGAGAGCACTTTCGTTGTAATATAATAACAAACTTTATTTTTGATAACGTAATAATAATAATAATAATAATAATAATAATAATAATAATGGTTAATGTTTAATAATTAATTTTAATGTTTAATGATTTGTTTTTTCTATGAGGTAATTGCAGCTTAGTTGCTACTAAATATAAACATATATAGAGACTAAAGATTATAAGAGAATATTGTGTCAAAGTATAAATCACAACAACATCCGACATTTAGTCAAAACCAGCTCCTTTGTCTAATCCTGTTTCCTAACTCTTTCTTACCTACCTATACATACTCCCCTTCGACTTTCCTTCTATGTTTGATAGCGCCATACTCTACATGTGATGTCTGTCAAAAATTCATTATTGCCCGAAGAACGCGGGAGAACCTCAGAGAAAAAAGGGGACCTTCCTACTTTAGAGAAAAGAAAGAATTGCGATATATCAAATAGCCTTTTTTTTTTTTTTTTTTTTTTTTTCACTTCTCCTATTTTCTGAATGCTATGATTTCCTTTATAGAACACAATAAAGCTTCCTACACCCTTGTTTGCTGGGCATATCAAATTAAATAAGACTGGTCATAGATTGGAAAACTGACTAATGGCTACTGCATGCATTTACCAACCTAATTTCATTGAGATTAATGTATCTGATGGACCACTGGACATGATCCGCAAGAAAAGAAAATTACAACAGCCGCAACAAGATCCATCCCCTCGAGAGAGTAAACGCCAACCACAGTTTTCTATACGAAAGATTAAGCACTCCTACATATTATCGCTTTATAAAGAAATCACATTCCAACTCGTTGCGGAAATCATTAAAAAAAAAATATCGAAGATTTGGGGAAAAGTATACATCCCATCTTATGAACTGGTATCAGACAGTAACGGTAATCAAGTTTACGTGGAGCAAGATGTTAACGAAGATAAGCTCTCTTCTGAGATAATGATGAGACTGAATCCCAATCAAATTGACTTAGAAGCGACTCAGGAATTATTCGATGATTATCATTTAGAATTAACACACTTGGCAAACGGTATCAGCATATCTAGTTCAAACGATCGATTCCACAAGGAATTTTCCTTTAATAATACAATTGATGGTAAATTCAGAATCCGTGGGACGAGTGTATCTGCAGATAGTCTCGGAAAGGTTTATGGTATCATGCAGATTGAAATCCCCTTCAATGGCGACAGCCTGCGGAATGAGTGCACAGTTAGTGGGTATTCAGCGTACCAAAGTCAGACAGATGAACCTAATGATATAGAGCAAGAAATAAGAGCCTTTAATATTAGTCGAGATAAGCAGGAAGGTATCATTAAGGAGGAAGTATCCAGAAGATTGAAAGCGTGAGGAAAAACGTACATACAATCACCCTGAAAAGATGGCTGCTTGCCTCTCTATACACAAACATTACATATTCTAATCCCACAGTTATAGACGTCAAACTTGATAAATTCAATAGCAAAATAATAAAAGTAGCATGCATTTCGAAAATTCCCGGTGTGCCTGATCATGGGTCGCTTAAAGTCTAAAAAATTAGCGCACTGCTAGCAGCGCGTTTTCGAACTAGCTTTAAGAATGTTTACACCAGAACAACAAAGAGAAATAGTCTCCCAGCTCTGACCGAAACACGCAAGGTCCCTGTTGATAATTAGTAGCTAGGTCGATAGTTCTACACAATAATATGCTTATATATTCTCTTGTTTTTGTTGATAGTTAGTAGTTAAGTTGTAGTATTAAGTAAGAATAAAAGCAGATCTTCTTATACTATATAAGAGAGGTATACAAAACACACTTCGATTGGACATATCAAACATAACCAACATAATAATGATGAGACCGTTTACTATAGTTTCAGTTTAACGATTCATATCCTTATATATGTAAATGTCCAGTTGGTCTTTCAACTACTAGATATTTGACTTTACTGCGCCCACATCATTACGTAGTTACTTACCATTCTACATTCTGAAACACAAATGATGTATTGTGTCTGATTACTTCATGCATTTACAAAATTGACTGTATGAAGAGTAATAAGCCACATTCACTGTAAAAAGAAGATTTGTTTCGAAGTACGGCTTGGGAAATTGGTGACTTTTGAGATGATTGTTGGGATTCCATTGCTGAAAAAGGAATACTATATGATACTGTAGGAGTGTCCTCTTTTTGAAGATTTTCTGTTGTATTACGGGCTCGAGTAATACCGGGATGTCTTGACAATCCTAATATACTATCTTAGGGAAGTAACTTATTGTCAAAACGACTTATCAACTTAATTCACGGGATGTTACTTATCCTATATATTATATAAGATATGGTTTATACTAAATAGTGGAAGCGCGGAATCTCGGATCTAACTAATTGTTCAGGTATTTATACATTTGATTAGTTCAGCTCGGAAAAGCAGAGTTTTACCTTATGTTGTTCAATCTGTTCGTTTCGTTATAAGATTGTTTCATATGTGTTTTATGAACGTTTAGAATGATGTATTGTCATACTGACGTATCTCATCTTAAGATACAACATTTTCAACAAAAAAATGGGCGTGTGGCGTAGTCGGTAGCGCGCTCCCTTAGCATGGGAGAGGTCTCCGGTTCGATTCCGGACTCGTCCAGTTTATTTTTAATATTTTCTTCCCCCTGTGTCTGCTATTTATATTACTATCGTATTAAGTTACCTAATCTTTTTGTGGCTTAGTGATCCTCATTCCCCTCTTTTCTTTTTCTTCTCCACCCGCAAATGATGACGCGACCTAAAGGGAATTTTGTCCGCAAAACGCCAAAGTTTGATCCTGATGCGGCAAATTCTAGACTTTTAGATCACATACAGCATTTAGACTTTTTTCTTTTTTTTCATAATCCTGATCAAATGAAATGTTTACGCTATTTTTTGGTGAAACACAGAGTATAACAGCTTCAAATAAAATTCAACTAGCAACGGTCGAGAAACAACAACCGTTAAAATATTTTTGATTTCCAGAAACACTTAAGAATCCGAAACGTTTTTCCTCTTTTTTTCTCTTTTCAGCCCAAGGTTTCGATTCACAACAAGTGCTCAAGAAAGCCGGTTTTTGTTATTGATTTGTCCTTTCTATTAGTATTCGTTATTTCTTTGTTCATAAATCTGTTGTTAGAATATCTACCAAGGCAAGTTAATATTTGCACAACATTTCCTCTCGTTTAATCATTTGAATCCCACAGAGTAGGTGTATTTCTCACTCCTTTGTCCTAATGCCTTTAAGAAACCTGACAGAGACGCACAACTTTAGTAGTACAAACCTGGGTACGGATGGCCCAGACGGCGATGGTGATCGCTCTTCTCTTTCTCCATCTCCATCTTTTGGACAAGAGAACGAGAACAATAGCAACAATAATGCTGATCTTTCAAACCCTTTTATGGGGAGTGACGAAGAATCCAATGAACGTGATGGAGAGTCTCTTTCTTCTTCTGTTCATTATCAGCCACGGGGAAGTGACTCTTCTCTACTTCATGACAATTCTCGTTTGGACATAAGTCAAAATAATGGTATATCTGATTACAAAGGTTACTATTCAAAAAACAACAGTAGAGTGGTGAGTACAGCTAACGATAACTCATTTCTTCAACCACCACATAGAGCCATAGCCTCATCTCCTTCCTTGACCTCTAATTTATCGAAGAATGACATTCTCTCTCCTCCGGAATTTGATAGATATCCTTTGGTGGGTTCCCGAGTCACTTCTATGACTCAACTAAACCATCACGGTCGCTCACCATCATCATCTCCTGGAAATGAATCGTCTGCATCATTTTCTTCTAACCCATTTTTGGGAGAACAGGATTTTTCTCCATTTGGTGGGTATCCTGCCTCATCTTTCCCACTTATGATAGATGAAAAGGAAGATGATGATTACCTGCACAATCCTGACCCTGAGGAAGAAGCAAGACTGGATAGAAGGAGATTTATAGATGACTTCAAGTATATGGACAAAAGGTCTGCTAGTGGGTTGGCTGGTGTGTTGTTTTTGTTCATGGCAGGCATCTTTATTTTTATCGTTTTACCAGCGTTAACCTTTACGGGTGCTATTAATCACAAAAGTGCTACTGAAGAAGTTACGTATTTAACTCAATACCAATACCCTCGACTATCCGCCATTAGAACATCTCTGGTGGATCCAGACACGCCTGATACTGCAAAGACAAGAGAAGCTATGGATGGCTCTAAATGGCAATTGGTATTTTCTGATGAGTTCAATGCAGAAGGGAGGACATTTTATGAAGGTGACGATCAATATTGGACGGCTCCTGATGTTCACTATGATGCTACTAAGGATTTAGAATGGTATAGCCCAGATGCTTCCATTACTGCAAATGGTACCTTGAGATTAAGAATGGATGCTTTCAAAAATCACGGTTTATATTACAGATCAGGTATGCTGCAAAGTTGGAATAAACTTTGTTTCACACAGGGTGCCTTGGAAATTTCTGCCAACTTACCCAATTATGGCCGTGTTTCAGGGTTATGGCCCGGTCTTTGGACAATGGGTAATTTAGGGAGACCCGGTTATTTAGCCAGTACTCAAGGTGTGTGGCCATATTCGTATGAATCATGTGATGCTGGTATAACGCCCAATCAAAGTTCCCCGGATGGTATTTCTTACTTACCGGGTCAAAAGCTAAGTGTTTGTACTTGTGATGGTGAAGATCATCCAAATCAGGGTGTTGGTAGAGGAGCTCCTGAAATCGATGTTCTGGAAGGTGAAACTGACACCAAACTTGGTGTAGGTGTTGCCTCTCAATCTTTACAAATTGCACCTTTTGATATCTGGTACATGCCTGATTATGATTTTATCGAAATCTACAATTTCACAACGACGACAATGAACTCATATGCTGGCGGTCCATTTCAACAAGCCGTGTCTGCTGTTTCCACTTTGAATGCAACCTGGTGTGAGTTTGGTGAAGACAGTGGTTATTATCAAAAATACGCTATAGAGTATTTGAATGATAACGACGACGGCTATATTCGTTGGTTTGTTGGTGATACTCCAACCTACACAATTCATGCCAAGGCCTTACATCCTAATGGTAATATTGATTGGAGAAGAATTAGCAAAGAACCAATGTCGATTATTCTAAACTTAGGTATCTCCAATAATTGGGCCTATATTGATTGGCAATATATTTTCTTCCCAGTGGTCATGTCGATTGACTATGTGAGACTATATCAACCAAGTAACGCTGTATCCGTGACATGCGATCCAAGCGATTATCCAACATATGACTATATTCAATCGCATTTAAATGCATTCATGAATGCAAATTTAACTACCTGGGAAGATGCTGGTTACACGTTCCCTAAAAATATTCTAACTGGTAAATGTACTAGCTCTAAATTCAAATTGGCCTCTTAAGAAGATATTCTGATGTTAATTTCACAAGCCATTCTTTAAACAGTTTGTTACCATGGCTATAAAGGTTATTTTACAATGCATACATTTTTCTTCCAGGAAGAAATATAATATAGAGGACTGATTATTCAGATTCGGTCATAATAGGGAATTATAGGTATATAGGTATACAAAGGTAGGGCGGAGGTTTACCAATAACGCTACCTCTCCATGTCTTTTTTTTATTTCTTTATGAGAGAGAACTTTACTTAAAAGTAATTATATGTAGGTATACACTTTTGTCGTAAAAACTAATTACTACAATTTATTGAGCAGACACCATTCATAATATGAGGGAATGTTTACGTTTTTTCTTCTCTCCTCTCTACTGGGCTGTGTTTTATGATCACGGCAGTGATGAGTGTAGTTTTCATATTTCGGAAAGAATTGCGAAAGCAGTATAATGAAGATCACCTTTAGAACATCCTTCTGTACCGGCCCTAGTAACACCAGGGCGTCTTGTTAATCCTAATATACAGGATCTCATGGAAGTAACTTGTTTTCAAAACGAATTATCAACTTGATTCACGCAATGTAACTTGACTCAATATATTATATAATTTATACTAGACGGTGGAAGCGCGGAGTCTCTGATCTATACTAATTGTTCAGGTATTTATACGTTTAACTAGCCCAGTTTAGGGAGGCAGTGCTTTACCTTATTTCGCTTACTCTGTTCGTTTCGTTATAAGGTTGGTTCATCTTGAGAATTGGTGACTTTGAGATATTTGTTAAGATTCCAGTGTTTATCAAGGCAATATCATTAGATATATAGAATATACTAGAAGTTCTCCTCAGGGATACAGGAATCCAAGAATGGAACTCGTAATTCTACATAATTCGGTAAATACTTCTATTCTAATTTTACATGCTCTCATTCAATATCCTATTACATCATCAATCGTTGCGTTTCAGCTTCCACTAATTTATGTCATCATCTAACACTGAGATAATAGTGGAGTTTGATGTAATTTTTGGGATTCCATTTTTTATAAGGCAATAATATTAAGTATGTAGATATACTAGAAGTTCTCCTCAGGGATTTAGGAATCCATAAAAGGGAATCTGCAATTCTACACAATTCTATAAACATTATTATCATCGTTTTATATGTTCTTATTCATTGATCCTATTACATTATCAATCCTTGCGTTTCAGCTTCCACTAGTTTAGATGACTATATCTCATCATTTGCGTCATCTTCTAACACCGTATATGATAATATACTAGTAATATGACTACTAGTTAGTAGATGATAGTTGATTTATATTACAACAAACACTGTATACGATAATACACTAGTAGTACGACTACCAGCTGATGGACGATAGTCGATTTTTATTCCAACACCGAGGATTAACAGACGTAGACCACTCAATTAATGACTAAACAGTCTCCCCATCATAATTAATAAGCGCAAGTGGTTTAGTGGTAAAATCCAACGTTGCCATCGTTGGGCCCCCGGTTCGATTCCGGGCTTGCGCAGTTTATTCTTTTTTACATTCCACATCGTTCACCAAGATATATGCAGCATGGCATGGCGCCCATTACGGTCCCTTCAACGAAAGAACCCAATTGGTAGCTATAGAAAGCCCGCAGGATCATCATCCTGATCGGGAATATCCTGCTAGCCTGCAATAATCCCTTGACTAATAAAGGCAACTAACCAAGATAACTACCGCGTGGATATTTGTATACGATTCCTTCTCCTGATAGACAATAATATATACCCCGGTGCTTTTTCATGACATTTCCTACAGAGGAAAAAAGCCCGCTACCCCTTGAAGGGCCTTCCCGCTGTGGGGCAGCGCCATCGCCTAGTACCACTGTGGGGGACGAGGGGAAAAGACGACGCTCAACGGAAGAGGAGGTTCTGCGAGATGCTGCAGTTTCAATATTCCAGATAGAATTCTGAGTTTACAAGGAACGCCGTCCTAATTACCGTTATTGTATTTTTACTTTTTACAGACTCTCGAGGAAACAAGTAAGGGGTGGACAAACTTCGTTAGGAAAAGATTCAGGGGAGTTTAATACCTCTATGTGCACGATACAGAGATAAGGAATGAGCAGCGATGAATAGAATTGTATGTATAAAAGGAGTGTAATGTTCATTTGCTGTGAGGTCAGTCTCTCAGTGCCTTTTATTCTTATTATCCTGGGTTGGTTTACGTACGTAATAAGTATATAATAAGTTCTTCTGCTTGCTGTTGTAATCTAAACTGAGGAGATAACGTTTACTAAAAAGTCAAAAAAAGAAACAGATCTTTATCTATTTTTCTCTACAACGATACCAGCAAAGAAGCTGTTAATTTAATTTCTTTTCAAACAATGCCGCCAGCTAGCACCAGTACCACCAATGATATGATAACCGATGAACCTACCTCTCCACATCAAATCCCAAGACTTACCAGGAGACTTACAGGGTTTCTTCCACAGGAAATCAAGTCAATTGACACGATGATCCCTTTAAAATCAAGGGCATTATGGAACAAGCATCAAGTCAGAAAATTTAACAAGGCTGAAGATTTCCAAGATAGGTTCATTGACCACGTGGAAACTACGTTAGCACGTTCGCTTTATAATTGTGACGACATGGCTGCTTATGAGGCTGCTTCAATGAGTATTCGTGACAATTTGGTTATCGACTGGAACAAAACTCAGCAAAAGTTCACTACAAGAGATCCAAAGAGAGTTTACTATTTGTCCTTAGAGTTTTTGATGGGGAGAGCTTTGGACAATGCCCTAATCAACATGAAAATCGATGACCCAGAAGATCCCGCCGCATCCGAGAAAGAACCAAGAGAAATGATCAAGGGAGCCTTGGACGATTTAGGGTTCAAGTTAGAAGATATCCTGGACCAAGAACCAGATGCAGGTTTAGGTAATGGTGGTCTAGGTCGACTCGCAGCTTGCTTCGTCGACTCAATGGCCACAGAAGGCATCCCTGCCTGGGGTTACGGTTTACGTTACGAGTATGGTATCTTTGCTCAAAAGATTATCGACGGTTATCAAGTGGAAACTCCTGATTACTGGTTAAACTCTGGTAATCCATGGGAAATTGAACGTAACGAAGTGCAGATTCCAGTCACCTTTTATGGTTATGTCGATAGACCAGAGGGCGGCAAAACGACGCTAAGCGCATCGCAATGGATTGGTGGAGAAAGAGTCCTTGCTGTTGCGTATGATTTCCCTGTTCCAGGTTTCAAGACTTCCAACGTAAATAATCTAAGACTGTGGCAGGCAAGACCAACCACTGAATTCGATTTTGCAAAATTCAACAATGGTGATTATAAGAACTCTGTAGCCCAACAACAACGTGCAGAATCCATAACTGCTGTGTTGTATCCAAACGATAATTTTGCGCAGGGAAAAGAGCTGAGGTTAAAGCAACAATACTTCTGGTGTGCTGCGTCTTTGCACGATATCTTAAGGAGATTCAAAAAATCAAAGAGACCATGGTCCGAGTTTCCTGAACAAGTGGCCATCCAGTTGAATGATACTCATCCAACCTTAGCCGTCGTTGAGTTGCAGAGAGTTTTGGTCGACTTGGAAAAACTAGACTGGCACGAGGCTTGGGACATTGTTACCAAGACCTTTGCGTACACCAACCACACTGTTATGCAAGAGGCCCTGGAGAAATGGCCCGTTGGTCTATTCGGCCATTTGTTACCTAGACATTTAGAAATCATTTACGATATTAACTGGTTCTTCTTACAAGATGTTGCGAAAAAATTCCCAAAGGATGTGGACCTCTTGTCTCGTATATCCATTATCGAAGAAAACTCTCCAGAAAGACAAATTAGAATGGCCTTTTTGGCTATTGTTGGTTCCCATAAAGTCAACGGTGTTGCCGAGCTGCACTCTGAACTGATCAAGACCACTATTTTCAAAGACTTTGTCAAATTTTATGGCCCATCAAAATTTGTCAATGTCACTAACGGTATCACACCAAGAAGATGGTTGAAGCAGGCCAACCCTTCTTTGGCTAAACTAATTAGCGAAACTCTTAATGATCCGACAGAGGAGTATTTGCTGGACATGACCAAATTGACTCAATTGGCAAAATTCGTTGAAGATAAAGAGTTCTTGAAAAAATGGAACCAGGTCAAGCTTAATAACAAGATCAAATTAGTTGACTTAATCAAAAAGGAAAATGATGGGGTAGACGTCATTAAGAGAGAGTATTTGGACGATACTTTGTTTGACATGCAGGTTAAACGTATTCATGAGTATAAGCGTCAACAGTTAAACGTCTTTGGTATTATCTACCGTTACCTGGCAATGAAAAATATGTTAAAGAACGGTGCTTCTATCGAAGAAGTCGCCGAAAAATATCCACGCAAGGTTTCAATTTTTGGCGGTAAGAGTGCTCCCGGATACTACATGGCTAAACTAATCATCAAGTTGGTCAACTCTGTTGCTGACATTGTTAATAATGACGAATCAATTGAGCATCTATTGAAAGTGGTCTTCATCGCTGATTACAATGTCTCCAAAGCTGAAATAATTATTCCAGCAAGTGACTTGAGTGAACATATTTCAACCGCTGGTACGGAAGCGTCTGGTACTTCCAATATGAAGTTTGTTATGAACGGTGGTTTGATTATTGGTACCGTTGACGGTGCCAATGTAGAAATCACAAGGGAAATAGGTGAAGACAATGTCTTTTTATTTGGTAACTTAAGTGAAAATGTTGAAGACTTGAGATATAACCATCAATACCACCCACAAGATTTACCATCAAGTTTGGAATCAGTATTATCCTGCATTGAAAGTGGGCAATTTTCTCCGGAGAATCCAAATGAATTCAAACCACTAGTTGACAGTATCAAATATCACGGTGATTATTACTTGGTTAGCGACGACTTTGAGTCCTACCTGGCCACCCATGAATTGGTGGATCAGGAATTCCACAATCAAAGATCAGAATGGCTGAAGAAGAGTGTATTAAGTGTTGCTAACGTCGGTTTCTTCAGCAGTGACCGTTGTATCGAAGAATACTCTGATACAATCTGGAACGTTGAACCAGTGACTTAATGAAAACAATTTACTTTACTTTCCGCCATCTTTCTTCTTATTTTTTTAGGATTAGCGGTTATTTTTCTTTTCAACTCCTTCTTATATAAAACACCGTAAGATAATGGTTATTGGTTTTTTAGCACTTTACTAAATGATATATATATATGATATTACAGGAAAGTTTGGTTTTCTTCCTATTAAAAATCCGAGGAAAATCATCTTTTGTGACATTGAATATCTTAGATACAGATGCAAAGTTTGGTATTACCGTACAGTGAAAGCGTTGGCATGGATTTGCCTAATGATCGAAATACAGCACTCATCTTGATCACTACTTGAGTATAGTTTTCGTACGATACAATGAGTCAGAATCTTAACAGTAGCCTCCAATTTAACATATTCCTTGAGAAAAGCGAGACTGTAACAGAACGTGATTGATTACATAGTGATGAATATACAACCTCCAATTTAGTTAGTCACGAGACCAAACAGATAGAGAGAATAGTATAATCTAATACAGATCTGCTATATCACTATTATCAAACTCCTTGGGCTCATCTGGTTTCACTCTCTCATCCATAAAGCTTCCGTTTTTTTTCTCTATTGGTTTATTCGTAAGTTGATGTTGACCCTGTGAGGATGACACTGGAAACTGTGGAGGGGGTGGCCTAGATTCTTGGTGATGATCGAAAATAGCATCGCGGGACCCGTTGGAAGGATTGAAGTTCCTGTTAATTGGTACATTGGGTTCTTGGCGACTATATTTCGGTAGTGGCTTATTGAAATTAGTTTCGGGCTTGTTAAAATACCTAGGGTTACGGTATCTAGAGTCATTGGGCGAGCCTTTGTATCTAGAATCAGCCGAGTTACCCTGGTATCTTGATTGTGGTCCCAGTGGCAACGGCACTTTGGTATATTTGGTGTTGATGTTTGTCTCAGGATGAAATCGATTTACTGGATTTCTGTTATTATTTGGTGCCATAGTACTGCTGTTAAAACGATTATTTCTGGAACCATTGTTGGCGCTGTATCTGTTAACACCTGTAGGAGCAGCTGGTGGTGAAATTGCAACTTTAGAATATCCATTGTTAGCATGATGCTGTCTGGAATTTTGATGCTGATCTCTCATTTTTGGAGGAGGTGGCTTGGCTACTATATCCCTTGATGGTGCCAAAAAAAAGCCCTCATCTTTCTTGGGTCCTTTCGGAATTGGCCCACGGTTTTTCGAAATTGGTGATTCACTCTTTTCAATTGTATGGCCTCTTGGCGCTGTAGGTACTCTTTGTGATAATGTTTGATGCATTTCCTCTTTGTATCTCTTGATATCAGCTTCGTGACTTTCCTCAGTTGGCAATGTTATTTTTTCTGATGGCAAAGGGTCTTCTCTGAACCAAGGATGGAGTTTAGCGGACATAGTGGTCAATCTCTTGTAGGGATCTAACGCTAATAACTGCCCTAAGAAGTCTAGACCTGCTTCGGTCAAATACTTGCAGAATCTTTCCTTTAACGTTGGTTTGTAATTAGTTCCTGTTAATTCAGCACCTGGCAGATACCTAGCCATAGCCCAGTCATCTTCTGTCGGTGTCCCTAGTAGTTTAAAGATGACATGTCCTTGATCAATATCTGTTTTGCCTTGTAAGATAGGTTTCTTCTCAAAAAATTCTGCGAAAACACATCCGACACCCCATATATCAACAGCTGTAGTATAATGTTTATCACCAAGAACCAATTCTGGAGCTCTATACCATCTTGTTACCACTACTGATGTATATTTGGCACCAGAACCAGCGCCACCAGGATACTTTAGATTTGGAGGACAACCATAATATAATCTTGCTAAACCAAAATCAGCAAGTTTTAAAACACCATTATGGTCAATCAAAATATTTGCTGTCTTTATATCCCTATGCATGAATTTTGCACAATGAATATAATTTAAGCCTTCTAATATTTGTAGCATCATGTTTTTGATATCACATGTTTCTAAGTTAATTCTTGGATTATGCAAAACACCAGATAGATCCGCGACCATGTAGGGCAGGATCATGTAAAATGACTTATGCAAGTTAGTGGATGCTGCATTTATAATATCTGGTGAATGATCATAAACCATTTCAATTAGTTTAATGATGTTTTTGTGATTCAAACGCTTTAAAATGGTAATTTCTCTTTGTGCTGTTATTGGAAACAGATCTTTTTCTACGCCAACTATAATTTTCTTCATTGCCACTTGCCGTTGAGTCTCTAAATGAATTCCCTTATAAACCTCACCAAATGTACCTTGACCCAATTTTTCATCTTCACGGTAATGATTTTGGAAAACAGTACAGCCGTAAACTTTCTCGCTGCTTCTCTTTCTTAGCTTAATGTAGGTTAAATTGGTCTTTGCATCTCGCTGAATAGCTGGTGTACTTTTGACTTTGCCAATTTTATATTTATTAAACTCTGTTTTTGGAGGAACTGAAGTAGGACCGCTATCATTCATATTACTTTGCTGTTACCTTTTGTTTCAACACGAATGCACTGCAAATAAAATATCACTACTTTCCCTGTGTTTTAATCTTTTCCTTTTATATTTGTTAATTTGTTCATTCGCCAATACTCTGTTTAATATATCATATAATTTTTCAGATTTACAAAGTGTATGATGTATGGGTGTGTACCGTTTGGTGCGATACCCTTTGCTCCATCTTTAGCGTTATTTAAAGGTGGAAAGTAGGATCGTAAAATATTAGAATCAATACGGCCAATAAATGTCATTAAATTGATCACAAGACTCATAATTGCGTCCAGGAGTAATACATATTAGATCTCGGAATAATTCTTCTCAATTCCTGGAGAATGATTTGCATCTGGTAACTTCGTAAGTCAAACGGAATCATGGTGCCTTGAAATTGATAATTACTAGCGTAAAATGCTGCTGTTGCATTGTCTCTTAAACCAACAGCAGATTTCTCAGTAAAGAAATCTAACTGTACCAAAGTTTCCCAAACGTTTTTGACGTCTTTTTTCATCCATAGCTTAATTGTATTGTCAATGGAAAAAGTACTTTGCCCTGTTTCTATATTTGTGGTGGGTGCCACTGTGGGAATTCTAGAGTTGATAGCTTTGATCATCTTTTCATATTCTGCGTAAGCCAAATTAAAATTAAAGGATCCGTCCTTTGCTCTTAAGGCAACCCTAGCGGCTGAGATCAAAATAGCTAGTTCCAAGTCGGATAGTGACTGCAGTCTCCCCGTTAAATTGTTGGATAATTGGTTTTTATTGTATAAGTCAAGAAAAGAACATGACTTAATGGCACTACAAAGTGAAGTAAAGTTTTTGGATGTCGCTATCAATGGAATTATGCTATTTTTAAATGCAGGTAATGCCCGGAAAGTTTCAAAATTCATCTTAATATGTTTATTCAAGTTTGATCGAGGGTTGGATAATTCCTCTTCCACCGAGTCATTCCACTGTGTAACATGAAGGGATACTTTCGAGTGAATTATTAGTAAATTTCTAACGGCATCAACCATATCGTCCAAGGTTTGCATTTGCGGCATGTGAATCACTCTTTGGGAGAATCTGCTCTTTACTCTTTTTTCTAAGTATTCCAAGATATTCAATTTCGTGGTGCAGCCAAAAATACAAACAGGTACCCGAGCATGTTCTACCATATCAAAAAGGTTGTATAATAGAGTCTGCCTTACTGGACCAGCAAAAGTATCAATTTCATCGAATATAAAAACCACTGTTATCTTCGTTGTACCACCTCTATCAGCATCTCCATTATCTTCAGTTTTTGCTTTTGTAGTGGAATCTAAGAGTAAAAGAATTTTCTCAAATACTTCTGTCAGGGAACCACTGCTTATAGTTTCCAAAGAGGTATCATCAATTTTGGCGTCCTTTCGATGAATTTTTTGCAATTGCTGTTCCAATTGAGTGGCTATGCCATTAATGGCTGTTTGTTCCGAATGGACAAACCCATTCAATCTGATAGTTATGAACTGCTCACTGTAGGATTGCTGTAATAAGGACAGTTCATAATCTAGTAAGTATGTTTTATAACTTTGCCTGGGTCCCACGAGGATTACTGAATGACTCTCTTTTTGAATGACAGACTGTTTAATGATTCTATCAATCTCTTGTTGACAATCTTGTAAATACGTAAAAATCATCTTCTCGTCTGTGGGAAGTGTACCATTTAATTGTTGTAATAACCTTCTTTGAAGTAAACTAAAGTCAGGATCGCTGTCATTCCGCTTTCCATCATCGATTGTACGTTTTTTTGGTATCGATGATGCGTCTTCACCTTCTTCACTTCCAGGTCTCTTTATTGGGATAAGATTAACTGGCTGAGACATCTTAACTTCGTTTATGGTCATGTTCCTTTTTTTGGATACTGTTGGCACTTTTAAGTTTATATTTGGATTTCAACACATTTCTTAATGGTATTGTTTGATCATCTTTTTTTGCCATTGTTAATGTTTTCCAAAGCTGAACTTTTTTGAGGAAAATGTAACAGGGAACTTTCAAAAACGTATCTCGCATAGAAAAACGATAAATTCAAAAACACATGTGGATATATGTATGAAGCGTATTACAAAATATATGGTTTAGTTTTCTTATTATATAGTAGAGTTAAAAATACCTGAAAAAAAGGAAAGAAGATAAAGAAGAAAGAAAAAAAGCAAATAGTAAATACAAATGTACATTTTATCATCATACAACGCTCTATTTCTTACCAACAACTTCCCAATCGTCGCCATCCTCAACAGTCAATTGAGCGGCTTTTTCCTGTAGTTTCCCGATTGTGACATCAGCATTGTTTTCTTTTGCATCCCCACTTTGTTTTTCAGCATCTTCATCTTCATCATCATCTTCAGTACGTAACACATCATAAACAGACTTCTGAATCTTTGGTTGTTCTTCGGCAGTCTTTTTATTCGATGTAGATCTATCCTTGAAAGAATTTTTGGCCTGTTGAGGCTTACCAAATTGAGCGCCCCTTGCAGCACCCCAATCCAAAGCAGGTTCTTCTCTTTCTCTTTCCCTTCTTGGTGGCCTCGAAGTGTTTTGGAAATTAGAGCCTCTAGCAGCACTCCAATCAATGTCTGGCTCTTCTCTCTCTCTTCTTGGTGGTCTTGAGGAATTTTGGAAATTAGAACCTCTAGCAGCGCTCCAATCAATATCTGGTTCTTCCCTTTCTCTTCTTGGTGGTCTGGAAGAATTCTGAAAGTTAGAGCCTCTAGCGGCAGTCCAATCAATGTCTGGTTCTTCTCTTTCTCTTCTAGGTGGTCTAGAGGAGTTTTGGAAATTAGAACCTCTTGCAGCAGTCCAGTCAATATCAACTTCTTCTCTTTCTCTTCTTGGACCTCTGAAGTTAGACCCTCTAGCAGCACCCCAATCTAGATCTGGCGCATCTTCTCTTCCATCACCTTGGAAATTGGAACCTCTAGCACTACTCCAATCAACATCTGCACCACCCATTCTTCTTGGGGCGGCAACAGAAACATAAACGGTTCTTTCATTCAACTTGGTGCCATTGAATTTTAAAACTGCAACCAAATCCGTTCTTTCTTTCAAAGTAACAAAGGCATTACCCTTTAATCTTGTTGGATCTCTTAGATTCTTTGGCAAAATAACCTCCTCAACAGCTTCAGGCTTGACTAAACCATCCTCGACCCAAGCTTGAACCCCCTCTGGGGTAATATCCCATGGAATGTTGTTTATGACAGCCCTATATGGTGGAGCATCCGGAACAGGGTATTCCTCTCTTCTCTCAGAGGAACCGCCTCCCAAAGCAGGGTCTAATCTGGATCTACCACCACTGCCACCGAAACTGCCACCGAAGCCGCCTGAACGCATGTTGTTACTGTTGTTTTTAGCATGTGCTAATTCGGACAATGGAATGGTATTTGCGTTAGCAGTTTCAATAGGAATTGTAATCTTATTCAAATCAACATCTTCTTCAGCCCAAGATGAACCAAAAGTGTCATCATTTAAGAATGACGTAAGGTCCATCTTTTTAACGGTTTTCTTTGGTGGAGCCATGATGGGTCTTTTCTTTTTGCGGTAATGATTTCCTAAAGACAGATGAAAGCTGATATAAATTCGAGTTTGATAATAATCCCGCTTATTGATATGTCACTCTTCTGGTACTCTGTAATTACATCTGTCTCTTCTGCTTCTATCTCTACTTTTCTTTAGCGATGCTGATTTTCGCAAAAAAATTTTCATTCCGTGGGGCGTGATCTGATGCTAAACAAAGCCAAAATAGGACAAAAAAAGAAGTTGGGCGGCTAACGCAGTTACGATATATAAAAAGCAACAAGAATATCAAAACTCTGTTATTTACGCCATAATTTGAGTTTAAAATTTTTTATAAATATAGGGCTCAAGAGTGTGCACATGATAAAGGAAGATCAAGGTATTGAAAACTGCAATCAATGATGGATTTAAGAAAGGCAAGAGAAAAGACAAAAAAAATTGGTTTCATCATAGTCATGACGAAAGAGATAGTTTACAGTTGAGTTCAAGCGGGTGTGCTTAACCTGGTATCAGATAGCTAATTGTTGGTGGCAGAAGGAAAAGTTAATAGTATACGTTTGCGCAAAATAGATATATTAAACGTTACCCGCTTTCATTTGGAAAATTAAGGCTCTTTTATAAGGACTTCAACAATTAGCCATTCGCAAGAGATGGACTCTGCACTAAATTGGACGAAGGAGGTGGTTTTGCGTTGCATATCTAACTTGTGGGGATAATTACAAGACATAAGACATCAGACATAAGGCATTAACTAGGTATGCTGGGTTTGCAAACTCATGGTTTAGACAGGTATGAGCATTATGTGCGTCGTCCGTCGGATTTTGGCAAGCTCGAATTACAAGATTGGTTAAATAATAGATCATTCCGAGTTTCGCCCAATTTACTGATCGATTCCGATATCACACGAGACTGGAACGATCCTGAGCTGTTTTATCAAAGCGTGGGTGACCCCGATACTTGGGCAAGGCCATGTAGAGAATCAAAGCTAGAACCATCAATGATGATGCTTAGATACCACGATTCAAACATTGGTCGAATACCTCAAGTTTGCTATCCTATAACTAGTCCAATAGACTCTAAACCGGTGTTAAAATACATTTTGCAAGAACGTGCAAATTTGTCAAACAATTTCCCTCAGAAGTATAACGCCCTAATTAGTGGTTTCTTTGACGTTGATAAAAACCCTGAGACTTTAGATGATTCAGATATAGAAGCATTAGATGAAACGAGAATGTGCGATGACAGTGATGACACCCAAGAACCCAGAATTGAGTTAAGATCATTAGAGGAAATCCAACAAAGACAATCTAGCTTAATAGTATCCAACAATGGCATCTTTGAAACAGGTAGCACATCAACAACCTACATACGATATGGCATAGCCGATAGCGTAGCCATCAAACCCAACAAAGTGGCAAGTTTGCTCTTGCTCACTCAAATAAGCGGGCATTTATTAGCTCTCTTACCGCTAAATGATGGTGAAGAGACATATCTCCTACAATATTGGAATCTGGGGCAAAAAGGTCAGTGGAATATAATCAAACACCAGAACGAGAAGCAGTTTGTTCTTATACATAAGGAACTAGGTCTTTGCAAATTTTTTGAGTTCCATTTACCGTTCACTTTTCAGTTAGTGAACAATTTAACATTGACTGATTCTCTTATAATGAACGGTTCTTTTTTCCCAACAATTTATTCAGATTTGGATCCGTATTTCATTATTTTTATAACAGCGGTAAGGTATGACAGGATTGTCTATTTTGTGATAGAATGGAATAGTAATGAAATAAAGAAAAAAGAGGTTTATCAATTGACTGTGTTTGATGGAGAGAAAACGAATATGATTGTTCCCATTGGACTAAATGCCTGTCTAGTCGAAACGCCGTTAAGATTCTCTCTAGTCTCTGCTAACCAAATCATGTCTGGAGAAACTGAATTTCGCTCATTCCAACTAAAAGCTTTAAAAGGAATCAAGTCATTCTTCTCAGCTCCTCTATTACTAGCAAAGTTACAGGAACTGGATTCACATACGTTTGGAAAATATCAATATTGTACCATAATATCATCCTCAACAGGCAATATTTGCTTCTGTGTAACTGAACGATCGACAATAATAAATGGAAATTTGAAATTATATGAGCTAACAAGGTTTAAGGGATTAAAATCTATTTCGTCACTACCTTCAAATGCAATAAACCTAAACCATAAGTCGTCGAGTTATGCGCTAATAGTTATAAGTTTTAGTAGAACGTTGGAATTAACATTGACTTTAGAAGATTTGAAATGTTTAGACACAAGGGATGTTGTTAAGCCATTGAAAAATATTATATTCAAGCACACAGTCGATAGTTCCACAGAGGAAAACTCTCAAATTTTAGCATTCACATCTTCTAAAGTTTATAATACACATACGGGCTCTAATATTAATGATACAAAGAATTCCCAAATTTGGCTTACCTCATCGAATGCAATCACTCAACCTTGCATTGACTATAAACTAAGGAAGACTCATCAAATTGTTCACTTAAAACAGTTTCAAATTTTTAAAGATCTGAAAATTTGGAAATGTAAAGATCTTAATCTCACCCTTTTGCATAGACTCGGAATAAAACATTCGAAAACAGAAAGTTCACTAATCTTTGCGACTGATGCCGCTTCTAATAATAGAATTTTTCTACTAGATTTAACCATGACAACAACTATCAACAATGATGACTCCGTCCAAGGATTAATTAATATAGAAGATTTGTTATGTAATACTGAAAACGAAACTATTCTTTTAGATTTCACGAAGAAGAACTTGATTCAAGTAACTAGAAATAAGATTTACATTGATCCCATTGACAGTGATAGAAGTTTTTTTGAGATTTCTCCTGGTTGGGAATTCGAGTATGCCACATGCAATAACGGCATTCTGATAGTATGGAACACCAAGCTTGGAAATATTTCCTTCATTGAAAACGTGGATAAAATCGATGAATCTAACTTTTCTACTTCACTCTTAACCAGTGGCGAAAGAATGAACATGTTTTTCAAACAGTTGGGTGCCATGACAAATGTAAAGTTTGAAATAAAAGAGTTTAAAAAAGATCCTATTGAGTATGAAATTTGGATATTTTTTTCAGGTCGAATCATTCGTACACCCTTTTCTAGTTGGATTAATGATTCACTGGACTTTTCCAATGAATATAATTTGAATGCCCACCAGGTGTTGATTAATGGTTCTTATCTCTGTGCTCTCGATTATGAATCATTTTTTGAAGCATATACCTTTGAAAAGAACCGTTTAGAAAAAGGTTCCAGATGTACCAGCAGAGTTAATTTTCATGGCAAAGACATTGAACTTAGAAGTTTTAGTGAGAACCAATGCTTGGCATTCAGTGCGTTTGAAATATTTATTATTGATTTAGCCCCGATTTCCCGAAGTAAAGAATTGGATTTTTATAAGCTGAAACTGCCACACTTGGGAAATTTCAATTCGATTATTGAAGTCTACCCAGATGCTGATAACAACCGATTATTCGTTCTCTATTCTGATGGCCTAAGAATTCTTGAACTATCATATCTGACCTCAAATAATGGAAACTTCCTATTAAAGTCCACAAGAAGCAAGAATAAGAAGTTCTTGTATTTGGACAAAATAAACCGAATGCTGGTATTGAATCAGGACCTGCGGGAATGGGAGTGCATTAGGTTATCAGATGGTAAGGCAGTGTGTTTAGATTCTCGATTTCTCAAAGATAATTCCGAAGAAATCCTAGAAATAAAGGAAATACCAGTAGCAATTGATGATAATCCTTTAGAAAAGAAAACAATACTATTGATTTCTTTCACTAGCTCACTTAAATTAGTTTTATTAACTGCTGCCAAAAACAAAATCACGAATGAAATAATAGACTCGTACGAACTAGAGAATTCAAGGCTCCTGAATCATTTGGTTGTTACTTCTAAAGGTGAAATATTTGTTCTAGACTATAAAGTTTTGGGCACTGATAATGAAATGTCCTTCAGCAAGTTGAAAGTGACAAAAAATTGCAATCATATGAGTGAGGGAAAATCCAAGGGTAATCTACGTATTACTTTAGAGAACAGATTTACATTTAGCAGTTGGAGTACAGTCAAGACATTCACAGTAGTAGGCGACAATATCATCGCTACCACAAATCTAGGTCAAAAACTTTATCTAATCAAGGATTTCTCATTGACATCCAACGAACCAGCAAGAGTATACCCTTTAGAGATATATCCTGATTCTAAAGTTCAGAAAATAATACCTTTAAATGAATATTGTTTTGTTGTTGCAGCACATTGCGGCAATAGAAATGATTTAGACTCCCGACTAATTTTCTATTCTTTGCCCACTATCAAGATTGGACTCAACAACGAAACAGGTAGCTTGCCAGATGAATACGGGAACGGAAGAGTTGATGACATATTTGAGGTTGACTTTCCTGAAGGATTTCAATTTGGCACGATGGCTTTGTATGATACTCTGCATGGAGACAAGCACACAAATCGTTTATATGATGACACAGAACCAGACAATAATGAAGTAGAGATGGCGCTAAGACGGCGCAAAAATTTATTGCTCTTTTGGCGCAATCATTCTGCCGCACCGAAACCACCACTAAGAAGAGCCACCACAATTGTCTATGAGGATCATGTATCATCCCGTTATTTTGAGGATATAAGCTCTATACTAGGAAGCACTGCAATGAGAACAAAAAGACTCTCTCCTTACAACGCCGTAGCACTAGATAAACCGGTCCAAGATATTACTTACGATCCATTAGCGCAGACTTTATATGTGTTAATGGCGGATCAAACTATTCACAAATTCGGCAAGGATAGACTACCTTACGAAGACTATTACCAGCCAAGATGGAATTCAGGCTATTTAAACTCAAAAAGGTCAATAATCAAACCTGATCTCATCTGTGAGGTCGGGTTATGGAACCTTAGCGACGATACTAAGAACACAGTATAAAATCCCCACCCAAGTATTATTGTCATTATTATGATCGTGATTTTCGATCAATATGTTACGCGTCGTGCGGCGTGACAAGGGGCTAAAAAAAGATACAAGAATTCTTGTTGTTTCCAATTTGCTTTGCCTCAGAAAAAAAAAATAAACAGATGATACAATTTTGTTTGATTTGTATTGGGTACTGCACATTTCGCAGTCGATACAAATAGTTCCTTATCCTTAACTTATATATTTCAGCAGCAGGAATTTGTCTTTGATATTATTTCGTAGAGCCATCATTCTTCTGAGTATATTGCAACAACACTTTTGTAACAACTCAAACTCAAAGTTACAAACTCGAAAGGATTTAAATAATAAAACAAAAGAATCACTTTTAGAGGTTTATTGTTTGCACCTAATAGAAAACCATAGAACTCTAAATATTTTAACAAAAGATGTCACAACAAGTCGGTAACAGTATCAGAAGAAAGCTGGTAATCGTTGGTGATGGTGCCTGTGGTAAGACATGTTTATTGATCGTATTCTCCAAGGGTCAATTTCCAGAAGTTTACGTACCAACCGTTTTTGAAAACTATGTGGCAGATGTCGAAGTTGACGGTCGTCGCGTAGAGTTAGCGCTATGGGATACCGCTGGTCAAGAGGATTATGATAGATTGAGACCATTATCATACCCTGATTCGAATGTCGTATTAATTTGTTTCTCTATCGACCTTCCAGACTCCTTAGAAAATGTACAAGAAAAATGGATTGCTGAAGTACTACATTTCTGTCAAGGTGTGCCAATTATCCTTGTCGGTTGTAAAGTGGATTTGAGAAATGATCCACAAACCATTGAGCAACTAAGACAAGAAGGTCAACAACCCGTTACATCACAGGAGGGTCAATCTGTAGCAGACCAAATTGGTGCAACCGGATACTACGAATGTTCAGCAAAGACCGGTTACGGTGTCAGAGAAGTATTCGAGGCTGCCACTAGAGCCTCATTGATGGGTAAGTCCAAGACAAATGGTAAAGCCAAGAAAAATACTACTGAAAAGAAGAAGAAGAAGTGTGTTTTGTTATAAAATATTTCGACCTCCGTTGATAATTTAGTAGCTCTTGCTGCCCTTTTTCACCCCCTTCATTCCTTTTCCCTCATTGTATGTACGTATGCCCTCTTTTATTTTAGCTCCGCCTATAGCTACCTGTTTTCTCCCAGTATGTGTATAATCTTAATTTTCTCTACATATTTATAAATGTACTGTTTAATAAGTACTATTATACACTAAACAAGAATTGAAAATAAAAAATGTATTTACAAGTATATATATATGTGTATGTATGCGATAAAAGAAGAACACTACCAAATACCCTTCTTAACACCTGGCAAATTACCCTTCAGGGCATTCTCTCTAAACTGATATCTACACAATCTGAAATCACTTAGAACAAACCTTGCGTGACCAGAGTCTACACACCTATTCTTGATTTGCGTGGATCTCATGTAGTTGGGCAGCGTGTTAAGCTTCAACTGGGCTTCTAGTCTCAATTTTGCTGGAAGATTCAAATTTCTAGCGATAAATTTTAATGATTTAACAAGGATTTCATTCTCTTTGAATTGTTGTCTTTTGAAGTTGTCCCTAAGTATACGAGCATTGATGAACCCAGGGGGCAATTTAGTCTTTATGGGGAATCTGAAGTTACCCATCGATGGATATGTACACTTATTTTTTTTCTGTCTTTTGTTCCGATTTTTTTGTCTAATATCTTAATCATAAACTAGTTCTTGATTGTACTATATCTTTGTTTTAACTCTTTTTTTAAACAGCGCGAGTTTTCCTCCCGCCCACATGATGAGATGATGAGTTAGGAAAGTTCCTATTGGTAATATTAAGAAAATAAATAATTAGCCACATACATATGGATATATACCGTGCTCTATCTATGCATCTTGCTTCAAGAATTGTGCGAATCGACTGGCTTCGTGAATTCCACACTCAGTCTTTGTCTTACCCTTCCACCTCCCCGCTCTTTCGTCTTCACCTTCTTTAACAGGTTGTGTGGAATGGTAATCACCAATGGATCTGTACCCAAGATCCAAAAGTTCATTGTATGGTACATTGTTTACATCTATATACTGTTTAACTTGCTCGAATGTCCAGTTGATCAATGGGTTTATTTTCAAAATTCCGTTAAGCTCGTCTATTTCAATAATTGACAACTGAGAACGAGCAGAACCTTGTGATTTCCTTCTGCCTGTAAAAACAGCGCTTACAAGTAGTTCTTTGTAGGCACGATGTGCAGGCTCCACTTTGGCCAGATAGTCATACTTATCATCATCTTTCTCCCATAAGAAATCACCGTATTTAGAAGCAAATGCTGCTTCTGACCCACATCCATCCGGCTTATAGACATGAATGGTTTGATTTTTAGGCTGGTAATACGTTTTCTCGACCTTTTCCTTTAGCGTCAACGTCTGCGGGAAATGGTGTAAAGTGTCTATAAATAATAATTCCGGCATGTAATACTTCCCAGATAGTTTCGACAGCATATCAATTGTAACCAAACCCGTTAGGCCGAATGCAGTAGTTTGGAAAAGGTGAGGGAAAGTAATAAGAGACCACACAATAATCTCCTGTGGCGTTTCCAACTTAGCTAATTGTTCATTCCAATGATCCAACTGCTCTTGGGTGACAACAATGTTGTTATTCAAATGATAGGCCTTCATTTTATGCGGCACCACTTTTGTCAGCCTTAGCTCTGAATCATCGAAAAGCTTTAATATTGCTCAGTTTACTTTTTTATATTAGTATATTATCTTTCTGACTTTTACTTTGTCAAGATTTGCTGAGTCATAGCCACTGCTCATTCTGTGGCTTTTCTTATACTAACCACGTGAAATGGTGGTAAAATAAAGACAATAACAACAGAGTTAAAAAGAAGTATGGTAAACCGTTAAGATATGTAAAGCTAATGAATTGCGTTTGAATGATAACGAAAAAAATATCCAAATCATACAAGAATAATTTTATCCTTATTCACACCTCTCTGTTTATCCTGGTTCTTTTGTCAACGCGCATTAAGAACAAGAACTTTATGCTTCTAACTACTCACAACTAATTCTTGAAAAAAAGGCAAAGATACATAGAAGAATAATCGATCGAGATGAACAACAACGGGAATAGCAACGAGCAACTGCAACAAGAATTGGCCACCACCCAAGAGCAAGTGGCTTCCATTATCGAGTCCTTTGTTGAATTGGGTGTCTCCATATATGATTTTCCTGGTACTCCGGAAGCTACCAAGGGAATGATCACCAACTTGCAAAGAAACGTGGACCGGCTGTACAAGCTAAATGTGAGAAGTAACGATCCCAAATCTAGCTTGTCCAAGGTAGATATTCCCTTAGAAGTTGTTCAGTACATTGAGGATGGTAGAAATCCTGATATTTACACAAGAGAGTTTGTCGAAGCTATAAGGAGATCAAACCAATACCAGAGGGGCAAGATGCTTGGATTGAAGCAGTTAAGAGATTCGCTTGCTGATAAGATTGTGGACGAATTTCCAGAGTTAAAAGAACCAGTTGAAGATATCATTAATAGGACATCTCCTACTGGCGATTTTTATAAAACTAATTGATAGTATTTTCTTTTGAATTTTTCTTGCTCGCTGAAAAAAGAAAATCGCTTGATAAAAATTTTAACATAGAAAAGTCATGGCATTGCAGTGGCTAAAAACGAAACATCTGAGAAGTAGTGAATAACCTGAACGTTAACAAATATGGCCAAGAGTAAAAAGAATTTAGAAGTCGTTGATTCGACAAAATCTCCTATTCTAGAATTACTATCCTTTAAGGCTCCCATTTTTCAGTCAATTTTACATCCTGAACTACCCATCATAATAACCGGTTTTGGCACCGGCCATATTGTGTGCCATCGTTATGACCCCACTAAGTTACAGTCACGTTTGAATCGCAGGCGTAAACTTGATATTGCGATCACAGGCAAGGATTCACGGAACAATTCCAAAATAAAAGGCGGTATTTGCCCCTGGACTAGATTAGACGTGGACGTAGAAACTGGTGCTTTGAAATTGGTTGATGCTGAAGAAAAACATGAGCAAGAGCAAACTGATAATAACGAAGACTTGGGCGTGGAAACGCTCTGGAAAACTAAAAGACATAAAGGTAGTGTCCGTGCCATGTGCTTTGACGCTAAAGGTGACAGTATATTTTCTGTTGGTTCCGATAATATCTTGAAAAAGGCTAATACCATGACCGGTAAAGTTGTCAAAAAAGTAAACTTGAGTTCGCTTTTTAATTCTGAAAAGAAAAAAAATGATAAGTTCACCAAATTATGCATTTCTCAAACTCATCCATTTGTATTAATAGGTGACGAATCTGGTGATATACATGTGATAAACTCGGAAAGCTTGGCTTTAACAAACTCTATTCGATCTATACATTTTGGTGACTCGATCAATGATATTCTCCACTTTGATAAGAGATCTGCATATAAATTCATTTCTCTTGGTCAGACGACATTAGCGTATTTTGATGTTCGTGACAAAAATGCCAAGCCAAACACAGCTGAAAACGAAGATGGTAAAATTTTGGTAAGTGATGATCAGGAGGACGAGGTTCTTTGCGGTTGTTTCGTTGACCCGGAAGTTGCAGATACCCTTTTATGTGGGATGGGCGAGGGTATTGTCACTGTTTGGAAGCCAAATAAGAACGACTTGGAAGATCAAATGAGCCGTATAAAAATAAGCAAAGATGAAAGTATCGATTGCATTGTTCCTACGTTACAAGATGACAATTGTATATGGTGTGGTTGTTCCAATGGTAATATTTATAAAGTAAATGCTAAACTGGGCAAAGTTGTTGAAGTGAGAAACCACAATGAATTGGATGAAGTCAATTTTATAGATTTAGATTTTGAGTACCGTGTTGTTTCTGGTGGCTTAGAGAATATCAAGATATGGGAACTATCATGTGATCATGCAGAGGAACACGAATTGTTGGAGTCTGATGGGGATGACTCTTTCGCCCGCTCTGATGAAGGAAATAGCGATAACAACAGTTCTGATGATTGTGAAGCGACACTTGTCGGGTTATCGAAGGAAGAGCTATTGAATGAATTGGATAAAGATCTTAGTGGAGAAGATTTGCCGGAAAATAACGACACCGACCAAAAAAGTACCAAAAAAAGAAAGATAACGAAGGAGAACAACAAAAAAAGGGACCTGTACGAGCATGGTATCAAGAAGTTTGATGATTTATAGATTTATTTCTTCTGTACTTCAAAACAGTTAATATATATACTCTGAGACATAAATTAAAAACTTGATGCCCTCATGAACAAGAATACGCTTAGTAACCTTGATTTACCATGAAATGCAAAAAAATGGTCTCTAGCGGGATCGAACCGCTGATCCCCGCGTTATTAGCACGGTGCCTTAACCAACTGGGCCAAGAGACCATCTTATTGATGGAGATTATTCTTTAAGAAACTTAAATACCAGGTGTTTCCACATCCCAAAAATATACGTTTTCATAGGGAAGGAACTTTATTGATAATAAGTAGTTCTGTAAGTTGTAATAATTAAGAATATGTTGGAATAAGTGATTACTACTACACATTTATTCATATATGTTGGAATGAAAATCAACTATCGTCTATCAACTATCGTCTATCAACTATCGTCTATCAACTATCGTCTATCAACTATCGTCTATCAACTATCGTCTATCAACTAGTAGTCATACTACTAGTACATTATCATATACGGTGTTATAAGATGACATAAGTTATGAGAAGCGGTCATCGAAATAAGTGGAAGCTGAAACGCAAGGATTGATAATGTAATAGGATCAATGAATAAGAACATATAAAACGATGATAATAATGTTTATAGAATTGTGTAGAATTGCAGATTCCCTTTTATGGATTCCTAAATCCCCGAGGAGAACTTCTGGTATATCTACATACCTAATATTGTTGCCTTATAAAAAATGGAATCCCAACAATTACATCAAACTCCACTACAATCTCAGATACCAATTAAATTGGAGTAGGGAAATTCTAATTATAGAATTTCCTGCATTAGTAAGATAAAGATCTATTAATTTTTCAGAACTTAGTATATAAGAAGATGAGTTTATCACCAAAAGCCTATCATCAATGTTCTGAATTATGTCTGAACCTTTGGGTTTAGTATAACCAATCAGCGTGTGTTTTATATACCTCTCTTATATAGTTTAAGAAGAAACGACTATTCTTAATTATTACAACTTACTAAACAACTAATTATCAACAGAATAAGTCGATCTTTCTTAAATCATATAAGAGAGGTATAAAACACGCACTGATTAGTCATATTAAAACCACTGGTTCAGACATAATTCAGAACATTGACGATAAGCTTTTGGTTATAAGTTATCTTTTTATACACTAAGTTCTGGACAATTAATAGATCTTTACCTTACTACTGCAGTAAATTCTAATATTAGAATTTTCCTACTCCAATTTATACGAAGAATGTATGGTTGTAGTCACTTATTCCATCACCTACTATCATCTTAAGAGATTGGTGAATTTTGGGACAATCGTTGGGATCCCATCAATTATCTCAAAAGTCAATGTCTTTCTGAAGTATAAAGAGACCTTGAATTTGGTCCGCAAAAATAATCTATTAGCGTTTATAGTTAGCAAAACTATCATCAATGGAAGGCTGATACCTGCCACTGCCTACACATGATCTATATTCTGATATGGCCCGATATTCACCATATAGGAAAATATGACGTTAGCCACTTGAGCGCACATGATAATGCCTTTCCACGGATATAATAACCATAACTCCAATGGCTCACCAGACCAAACGATACTGAGAGCACGTGTGTCTACAGCTATCATCATACATGCTGCTTGTGTCAGGTCGCGACTATTGAAGCAAGCATCAGGCATAAAAGATTCCATAGCCCAAGTGGAAAAAAGAAGTTGTTGTACAGATATATCGAAAAAGGCTCATAGAATATTGTTGGAATGAAAATCAGCTATCAACCTCTATTCTTGTTTCATCAAGATAGGAATATCATTGCAAATCTCAGGAAGTGCGACTTCAAGTAAACCATTCATTATACATGATGTCTCATCGATGATTAACGCGTCAACTTCGAAAAAAGTAGACTAAAAGATTTTGGGAATGTTGTACAGTAAGAGCCCTTAATGTAAAAGTATATTCGTTGCACTGAAACAACTTACAGAAGAGGCATAAAACAAATTGAAGAGCATTGTGAAGAATATCCAAGAGAAAATGAGAACTGTCTGAACAATTTCATATTTTATGCACATTCCCAAGAATGGAATACCACTGAATCAGGGTCGTGATTATGGGCCGGAGATAATTATACCTTTAATACTACAGACCTTTCATAATTCCCGGTTGTCTGGTGGCCTTGTCGATATCAACACTACCATACCAAAAAATAGATCAAAATTTTTTAGGCCCTCTCTCCTAAGCGCAAGTATATGTATGAACTGCCAATTGACCACATAATCAAGGATTGTCGAGTTTGCTTGTAATCCTAGAATTACTGGAACCTATTTATAGAAGATTTTATATCAGGAGCCCCAAAAGGTTTAAAGGAGAAATATGTGTAATCAGTAAATTTTCGGAATGTGCACACAGTACTTCATACTAATAAAGTATGAACACCTCAGGCGTTATAAAATCTTTTCCATTCATGTTTATTTTGATACCACGGGTTCGTCAATGCTACAACATCCGGTAGAGACATTCGTTTTGTAAGCACGACATACAAAGAGCTGACAAAGAGTTCGGGTATCCGAATTAACCTTGCCTGATAGTAACCACCCGGCTGTAAATAGTCAATCTGAACGTTTAGTATTGGCGATATGCAGAATAGCGAAGATCATACTATCACCTTAATTTTAATGGTTGCGACAGGACAGTACCATGCTAAAAAATTGCCGCAATAACATGCCTGATCAGATAATAAAATGCTCTCTTTTCGAGGTAGATATACATCATCGCGAAATAACCCAAGCTAGATTTTAGTAATGACTTAAATACAAGGAGAATTTCGGTAGTTCAATTGATTAAGAAACTCAAAGTATTGATAAATACAAAATAGCGCTCACCTTAGAAAGACTGTCATGAACTAATAATGAAATCTACAGAAGGAATTAAATTATCTTACATAGTATTATATTTACCTCATCTTCTGTTTTTTACATTGTCCTTTCATTATCCTATTATATTATCAATTCTTACATTTCAGCTTGCACTAAAAATCGTGACTGTTTCTCATTATTAGTGCCATCCTGGAACGCTGTATATCATAATATACTACTATAATGATACTAGTCAATAGACAATATTTAAATTTTACTTTAACATCTTCTCATCTTGTTAAACCAAAAACCATATACAATAGCATAAACAAATCAATGAAAGCCAGCAGGATGAAAATCCGTGAAGGGAGTTAGTGGACGCAGCCCAAAAAGACTAAATAATTTAAAAGTTGTAGTAAAATATTTGTTCAACTTTCTCCACAACTCAATCGCCAAGGAAGAATAACACAACTAGGAATACGCGCTTACCATATGCCGACCGCCTACGCTGTTCATAGGTTAATGCTGGGTCTTTAGAGTCACCTAATAACTGTTATCTAAATTAATCAGGTGGAGCAGGTGGAACGTGAAGGTCACATTCGAGATCACTTCATCTGTTTTGTTTAAAACTGTATAGTGCAGTGCACTGTACTTTTGTGCTACAGGATGACGGCACTGCCAATATAATACTAGATCCTGGACATACGATTGATATTTTTGATTTTGATGAAGCGAAAAAGTATTTCAATTGTATGGAAGCAGCCAAGAACATTGTGGTATTATTGTACTCTACCCAAATCCATATCCTCATTACGAAAATGACAGTACTGGTTTTTACGAGAATGAAAATAGTTATGCAACAGATGGGCTGACGAAGTCTGCGTCTAGGGTAGAGCCCGTCACATTACACTGACCTTATTATCTTTCACCATTTTCCACTTTGGTCAACCTACGCCCTATGATCAATTCAGCTGTCGAAACAATGGTGTCAGTAAAGAGCCTACCGCCGCTGGCACATGTTGGATTATTCGGTAGATTGAATAAGTTCTGGGAATAATATATTGTAATAATGATCTTCCAGGAATGTTACCTATACTTACTGTTTTTTGAGCTTCGCAGCGTATCCTAAATCTTATTTCAAAAATGCCACTGTACGATTAGAGCTAAAGAAAGAGCGTTAATAGTTAGATGGCACATTTTTTCTTCTTCTACTATTAAATAAGATTTTTAACCTGCTCATTCAAGAAGATAAGAAACTGTGATGGCTGATAGTCAGGAAACCCACCCAGCTTTGTTGTGCTACATATTTCAAATAAGGCTCAGGCACTTCCTAATTATCGACTCAAATATAGTTGCTACATAGTGCGGTATGATGCTCGAAGAAACCATAGTTGAATCTATCGAAAAGAGCAGACATACCACCAATTTTGAACCTAGACGGATCTCTTGATTAGCCTTATAACCACTACACACACGTTTATTGAACATACTGTCGAAGATTCTTTATTACGAGGCAAGAAAACTGCTTATCGCTTTACACGCGACTCTTTTTTTCAGTATTTGAAAAATCGCTTAAGGGAAAAGACAAAAGAAGCGGTAACTTGCAAAGACTATTACGATAAAGAACAAGAGCTAGAAGTAAATACCGCAAAAAATGAGACCTGTTGTATCCACTGGTAAGGCGTGGTGTTGTACCGTCCTATCGGCGTTTGGAGTGGTAATTCTTTCTGTCATTGCACATCTCTTTAACACAAATCATGAATCCTTTGTTGGATCAATAAACGACCCTGAAGATGGCCCTGCGTATGTTACATTTTCTTATCACTTTCGCTACTGTCCCCTTTATCATCTCTTATACCCTTCCTCCATACTAACAATTATACTTTAAATTTCAATACCTATTGTTTATAGCGTTGCACATACTGTTTATTTGGCCGCCTTGGTATACCTGGTGTTTTTCGTATTCTGTGGATTCCAAGTCTACTTAGCTAGAAGAAAACCTTCAATCGAGTTGCGTTAATCTTGAATTTAATGGGATAATACCAAATGCATTAATACTGTCCAACTGTTCTATATACTTATCGTAACCTCGTTCTATGTGACATTCTTTTACTTTAATGCACTTTTTCGACAATAGTGAATTAGGTGAGAAACTAAGAGTAAGAGTATATAATATATCAAAATATATATATAAATTCTAATCAAAAAAAGTCACATCAGCCAACTTTTGCTGGGTTGTCGAATTTTCGAAAGTATGACCAAATATGAACGTGACCCTGAATTGGCGAACTTCCTGTCGAAAGTGGAGGACTTGGATTCAAAGAGATACAACAACGTTTCTACTCTAAAATCAACCAGGGAACCGCTTTCACCGGTACGAAGTCATACCTCTGGGAACTGTCGAAGGGCGGATATAATGACTGGAAAAAATATTGAAGACAGAGAGAGTTTGGCTTATCGATCTGCATATAATTATGAAATGACGTTCTCTCCCAAGAAAACACATTACTCATTAAATGAGTTGGATCTTGAAAGAGTGACTCCGACGCAAAATTCAAAGAAAAGTGCCTGTCGAAATGAAAAAAAGTTTGTCATTTCTGAAGAGGATTATTTACTGTTGCAGAAATTGAAGGGCTCTCAATCACGTAATGATTTTGGTTTCGATAAAACCCTACCCTCTTCTGAAAGAGGTCATCGTACGCCCAGTCGAGGCCAACCCAGACTGAAAGAAAAAGAGATAGTCTCCATTCAATATGATTTTGATTTTCAAGAAAGAGTCGATAAATCACCCACCTCTTCTTCACCGCCACCACCTCCTTTGCCCACGAGGAATAATCATATCGAAATCATTGAAGATGGGGACGAGGAGAAACCGCTTCTTCCAACAAGACCTACCAAAGCAGGAATTATTGAGCGCCCGCTGCCAACACCAAAAAAATCTGAAGTTGTGACACCTGAGCGCGTCAAGCCAGCTCCACCAGTTCCACGTTGCACGAAACCGGCAAGCTTTTTGAGTTCTCTAGAAGATAACAAGTTGACTAAGATAAACAATCATAATCCAGATGGGGAGACTCCTCGAAAAACAGTGAGAAATTCTCATATCGATTATTTGGATTCCATACAATTGAAACCAACTACTTTATCACCTACGATAAGAAATAAACCTAAACCGGCTCCTCCTTCTCCACCTGCAAAAAGAATTCCAAGATCTGAAAGTTTTATCAAATCAATGTTAAATTCAAATCTTACTACAACTTCTAAGCCTTCTATGCCTGAAAAACCTCAAAAACTACGAAACGGAAACTTGGCTGTTCGAAAGACTAAACCAAGCATACCGCCAAAGAAAGTAAAGTTGAACATGGTATTGCCTGAGTTGCGTCCTGTGGAGTCTTCTCCAGTCAAACAGAAATTCGAACACTCAATTGATTTACCCAAGTTACGATCAAGTAGCCGCAACATTAAGAAACCAGAGGAGGATAATATTCCAGAAGCAATTAAAAGTATACAAAACTTGAAGAAAACGAAACTAGAGAAACCCATAATTCCCCAGAAAAAACCATTCCTGGCAAAGAGTTTAAAACCTTCTGTGATGAAACACGATGATGGTGCGATCCAGTCAACAAACGAACCTGAAGCTCTATCTCTAAGGAATAATCTCAAAAAAAACCCACCAAAGGCTCCAGAACGTAAAATTTCCATGCCTGAGGCATTGCGAAAAATCGAACTAATGAGAAAATCTAAAACTGAGCCCGTATTAGAACCTTCGAATGACCTCAGCATAAACGCGAAATTAGACGCAATAATTGCATCCAGAAACTTGAGAACATCCAATACTTTACCAGAATTTGACCGCGTTAACACTAATATTGCAGCTTTTGACAACTCCAATATTTCCGGAATTGACGAAACAAAGGAAACCAAACCCTTAGTTCACCTGAACAAAAGTAGGGCTCGTGGCCCAAGAAGAAAACTTCCAACACGCCTGTAAATACAGAGTTCTTTCAGTACCGTACTCTACCCATGTATTTACCTACATACGATGTAACAATATTATGATAATTTAATATTTATGAAGGCCACTTATTATTATTATCACTTCCCACGTATAGAATTTGACATGCTCCCCTTATGAATCTGAAGAAATTTAAATCATCGGCTCTGCTTGTTACACTCTTCTTCCTTCTACTACAATATAGTAGCAAGGATCGTGCCCATCTAAACCTGAAACATTTCAATCATGGCCTGGACTAGTACCTTACCAGCACATCTACTGAATCTTATCAAGAACTCCAAATATGTTCACGTGGCCACCTGTTCTAAAGATTGTATCCCTTCAGTGGCATTGATGAATTATATCTATGTGCCAGGTGAAAAATTATTTGGCCAAACGGATAATAAGAACGATTACATTATATTCGTTACTCCTCAAGATACACAAAAGTTTAACAATATAAAAGAAAATCCTAAAGTGGCTCTATTGTTCCACGATTGGATCATCGCCAATAATTTGTCAGTAGGGAAAGAAAGCATCTCTGGGACACCGACACCGACACCCGTTTCTCACGATGAACAACGTCAGAGTAAGCTTCTAAATTTGTTGCAAGAATTGAATCAAGCAGAATTGAATCAGATGAGCGCATCCATCGGTGGTGAAACCGAAATTGTCAATCCTGAAAGTGACGAATCCAAGTACTATAAAGATTTAATACTAAAAGCAAATCCTGATGCGAAAGCTTTTATATTCGAAAAGAATACCGCCGTTGTTAAGGTTAGAATTGATAATGCTAGGGTGTCTAATAACGAAAATAGAACAATGTTTCTAAGTAAGGAGAAGAATTAATCAGTCCTCCGCTTTTCTTTATCTTTTCTTTATCTATTTTGCATACCTTTTTATATTTAATTATTCTGGGTTTTTTTTATGTACACAGATAATCTACGTTAATACGTTAATCAATGGACTAGTTACCTTCTTGACCAAAATCTCTGGTGAACTGTTCTTGCTTCAGCAAGTCGTCCTCATTCACGGTAGGCCTCGTTGATTTGATGGCCTTTAAGAAATCCTTTATAGTAAGATCTGGTTCTTTTAGCTCGTCCGCCTCAATATCCGTCCAACTCATTTCAATGGCGCCATCATCACCTGGAGAGCATGGCGTTAATTTCCTTGCATCGTCCTCATCGGTGGAGACATCCTTAAAATGAGTTGCGCTCTGAATCTTTCTTATCGGTTGCATTAGCGCATCTTTTACTACCACAGCAATATCACTACCAGAATAACCTTCAGTCATTGCACCTAGTGTCCTATAATCTTCCTTAGTCAATACACATGGAGTGTCGCCAACATTAATCTCGAACATGGTGGTCCTTGCCGCTAAATCTGGTAGCGGTATGTAAATCCTTCTCTCGAATCTTCTCCTAATGGCACTGTCTAGTTGCCATGGAATGTTTGTCGCACCTAGGACCAAAACACCTTGGGAATCATTTCCAACACCATTCATTTGCACTAATAGTTCTGTTTTTATTCTTCTACTCGCTTCGCTCTCTCCCTCGCCTCTAGTACCTGTTAGTGCATCCACTTCATCAATGAAGATAATTGAAGGTTTATTTTCTCTTGCCATGGCAAACAACTGTTTGACAAGCTTCTCAGATTCACCCATCCATTTAGAAACCAAATCACTTGAACTAACACTGAAAAAGGTAGAATTAGCCTCCGTAGCCACCGCTTTCGCTAAATATGATTTACCTGTACCTGGTGGTCCGTATAATAAAATTCCTGAAGTAGGCTTACGATTACCTTTAAATAGATGTGGGAACTTCACAGGTAAGATAACAGCTTCCTTGAGGGCCTCCTTGGCCCCTTCCAGTCCAGCCACATCTTCCCATTTAACATTGGGTTTTTCGGATAATATGGCACTCGATAGAGCACCCCTCAACTTTTTGTTGTCCTCACCACCATTGTCCTCACCTTCCTCCTGAGAGATTTTCTTATTACCACCGGTGGAACCATTACCAGCGCTAGGAGTCTTCTTCGCCGAATTTGCCTCTTCATTTTCTAAATGTTTCTTCAATTGCTCTGCGCGATTTAAGTACTCTGTGAACTTGGCTCTTATTAAATCCTTTGACTTGGGGTTCTTTTCGTACTTCAAAGCCAGCATCAAATAGTCTAATCCGTTATAATACGCCGTATAAGCTTCCTCATACTGCGTCGCCGTGTCCAAATCAATGGCCTTTTGGACCAGCTCTATACCCTTACTCAAAAAATCTCCCGTACTCATCTGTACCCCATCTACTATAGACAAGTTATGCTGTCTTCTTTGTTTCACCGTATCTTCAATCTATGATTATACTTCGATATCTGAAGTTGTCATTTTTTTTTCACCCAGCGGGGGCTGCCCGTAAAGCAATACAATAATTAACATCAAGCAAGAATAAATACATGTACAAAAAAGAAAGATTGTGACGTGATATGGTTCTATTCAGCGTGAGGGTGGGAATCTTCAGCTGGAGATTCTCTAAGAATGTTTGTCTGGGGAAGCTTCGGATACTTAGCGTAGAAGTTGGGGCCCTTGGGGGGCTGTAGAGCAGAGAATGGTCGTTGGCGCGACTGGAGTGGAGACATATGAATTGGACTCGAAGTCACCAATGGGTTTACAGCTCTTATTGGTGAAGGGGGTAAATTTTCTGTGGGTTTAAGATTTTCTCGTTCAATATTTTTCATGTCCCTGCGAGATTCGAGATATCTTTGATCAATGTTTGCGTCGTCCAGTACGGATTGCAACAGGTGGCACTTCTCCTTGACGAATTGTAATTCCTTTTGTGTGGTGTGCAGTTGCTGCTGCAACTGCGCAAATTTTGCTTGCCATTGTAAAGGCACACAATCCTGAGAAGTTTCCGACAATGTGATGATACTTTCCTTTTTCTCTTTGGCGGAGGATCCCCATACACGAGCCTGGATCCTCGCAATCATTTTAGCAATATTAAATCCAAACGCATGTTGTTGAGCCCTTTTCTTGGAGATATTCTTGTAGTTTTTAGAACGTGTCCTCTGCGAAGCGTGCCTAACATGGCTTCTATCATTGGGCACAACTGCCAACTTACGCTCTTTATGTGTTCCTGGTGCCCTTTCCTGAATTCTCATTGTAACCTTCAATGCCAACCCGACCTTTCCTGCTTCGTTAGACCTACTTTCTGTTGCTTTTGTTCATTCCAACTCTCTTAAAGATGGAATCTGAAGGGAGAAAAAAACGACAAAAGGAATAAAAAGTGATGCGACGCGTTATTTTTCGCGTGAAATAATAGTACTGATATATTTTCAGCTGGACATTTTTAACATGCATTCTATTATATTTGAGATGAGGTTGTTAACGTGTTAGTGTATTAGTGGAACGACGAGCATATAAGCGTGTGATGTTTAGTTCTGGAAATGTTCTGCCTGTGAAGATTCAGCCTCCGCTGCTCAGGCCATTGGCATATAGGGTTTTATCAAAAAAATATGGCTTATCGATTAAATCCGATGGGCTGTCTGCTCTCGCAGAGTTCGTTGGAACTAATATAGGTACTAATTGGAAACAGGGATCAACCACAATTAGATTTCTCGAGCAATTTGCTGCTGTATGGAAGCAGCAGGAAAGGGGTCTTTTCATTGACCAAAGCGGGGTTAACGAGGTGATACAAGAGATGAAAGAACGTGAGAAAGTTGAATGGAGCCGCGAACAATCTATTCAACATGAGGAAGATATATTAAGGCGAAGAGGCGAGGATGACAACGACAGCAATGATGAAATGCCTATGGCCGCTGATTCATCCTTACAAGATGCTTTATCATCTTCACCCATCCGCGAGCCCAACAATAAAAACGAATATGGACAATCCTCGAAGCCAGAAAACTCTAAAGCTCTGAATTGGAGAGATTATTTTAAGGTTATCAATGCTTTGCAGCAACAAAGATTCTCGTACAACCCCCACAAAATGCAATTCATTTTCGTGCCCAATAAAAAGGAAAATGAATTAGGAAATATCACAGGATTTCTACCTGACATAAAAGACAAAGTGCAAATGTTTTTGACAAGGTATTATCTCACAAATGACAGAGTCATGAGAAATGAAAATTTCCAGAACAGTGACATGTTTAATCCATTATCCTCTATGGTGTCCTTACAAAATGAGCTCTCCCGTACTGACCAACAGCAGCAAGCTAGTAACATGAGCATTACCCCAATAAAAAATCTACTGGGTAGGAATGCTCAAAACTTTCTTCTATTAGGGCTGTTAAATAGGAACTTTAAGGGAAATTGGTCACTAGAAGATCCATCTGGATCCGTGGAAATCGACATTTCCCAAACTATTCCTACACAGGGCCATTATTATGTTCCAGGTTGTATGGTTCTCGTAGAAGGAATATATTATTCTGTAGGAAATAAATTTCACGTTACATCCATGACTTTACCCCCTGGTGAGAGAAGAGAAATAACATTAGATACGATTGGTAATCTAGATCTTTTAGGAATACACGGTCTTTCTAATAATAACTTTATTGCTCGTTTGGATAAAGATTTAAAGATTAGGCTACATCTTTTGGAAAAAGAATTAATTGATCATAAATTTGTGATTTTGGGTGCTAATTTATTTCTAGATGATTTAAAAGTCATGACCGCACTCAGTAAAGTATTGCAAAAATTAAATGATGATCCACCAACACTATTACTTTGGCAAGGCTCCTTCACTTCGGTTCCAGTTTTTGCATCAATGAGTAGTCGGAATATAAGCAGTTCAACTCAATACAAGAACAATTTCGATGCATTAGCTATGCTCCTGTCAAGATTTGATAACCTGACTGAAAACACCACGATGATATTCATTCCAGGGCCTAACGATTTATGGGGGTCAATGGTATCATTGGGTGCAAGTGGAACATTACCGCAAGATCCTATTCCTAGTGCGTTCACCAAAAAAATAAACAAGGTTTGTAAAAATATTGTATGGAGTTCAAACCCAGCGAGAATAGCATACTTATCCCAAGAAATAATAATCTTTAGGGATGATTTATCCGAAAGATTCAAAAGACACCATATGGAATTTCCCTTTAGCGAGAGTGAAGATTCCTTCGCCGACAACGATAATACGGTAACCAAAGATAGTGACATAGTGCCGATAGATGAACTGGTTAAAGAACCAGACCAATTGCCGCAAAAGATTCAAGAATCAAGAAAACTCGTAAAAACATTATTAGACCAGGGTCATCTATCACCATTTATTGATTGTTTACGCCCAATATCATGGGATTTAGATCACACCTTAACACTCTGCCCAATACCATCCACAATGATCCTTTGCGACACTACTTCAGCACAATTTGATTTGACATACAATGGCTGTAAAGTCATTAACCCTGGAAGTTTTATTCATAATAGACGTGCGAGGTATATGGTGTACGTCCCATCCTCAAAGAAAACTATACAGGAAGAAATATACATCTAAATAATGCATCTAAATAACAAGTATTCATACTTCCAATAAAGCGCCGCCTATTTATATGGATACTTTTTAAACTTGGTCGTAACGGTACTCGGCATACAGTATATAGGATCTATTGAAACTAGATTATCGTATCCCATTAAACTTAGGCCAGCAACACCGAAAACAGTATGAAATACATCAACTTCATTTTCAGGCCTATCGCTTATTCCACCCTTTTTCTCATCTTGACATTTGAGTATAAACTCGGTTAATTTCTCATAATTTATCCAATCCAGTTTACCAATAATAGCTAAAGAAGATAAAACCCACCAACTATAGCAAACATCGGGTAGTTTGCTTGGTCTACCATTCAATCCGCCTTCTGGTAATTGTCGTTCACAAAGCCACCACCCAATTTCTTCTAATTGCTCGTGGCTAAGCACATCCAATTTGTTAGAAATTGCCAAGGCGCCTAGACAAGTAAAGGCTTGAGCTGCATGCGATTCAGCATTAGGACATAATCCAAAACCGCCGTCAAAATTATAACATTTGAGAACAAATTCCACAGCAGGGTCAACAACTTCAGGCGTCAATTCGCCCAAAATCGACAGCGCACTCAATGCTGTATAAACAAATCTTGTATCTACTTCCCCAAATCTGTCGCCTTGGAAAGAACCATCTTCCAGTTGATTCCCACGAATAAATGAAACCAAGCGAGCCTTACGAGCTTCTCCAAGAATATCCAACGCATCATAAGTAGCCAATATTTGCACTGCGGATAATGTAGTCAATAAATGTGCATCGTGTCTTGGAAATGGTGCAAACGCGCCATATTTATCATCCCAACAACTCAGCACAAATGCTATAACCTCGTCTTTTGCAAATGTCTCTGGGGAATCAAGCACACATAAAGCTGTAAGTCCCCAATATATACCATTCAAACGAAGATGCTCCGTAAGCCAGTATTCAAAATTATGCGTCTTAGTATCCAGTGATTCAATATACCGAATATGTTTCTCCCTCAGCAGCGTTAGTGATTCAGACATCTCTGAAAATCCTTAGTTGAGCATACAAAACTATTAATATCTGTAAATCATTGTGGAAGTATACACGTACTTTCTTATTACCATCATACATACTACTAGTGTAGTATTGTTTTCAAGCGAGGTCATTCAACACGGATATGCTTAAACATATATGAACAAGTAAAGGTAAGGCTGCTACATATTCATCAGTTGTGATTTCTCAGTGGCCTTAAGGTTCAAAATCAGTGAAAGTACATGGTAGAAGTTAATATGAGTAAAGGCATTGCACTCGAAAATCTTCCAGTAGATTTACAACATAAAGGCGTCACGCAAAATGCAAGCACCGCTGATATATTGAGCAAGTTACCACATGAACAATTACAATCTATCCTAAAAAAAATACCTGAAGATGATCTCGAGGTGAGAAAGTTACTTTTATTTTTGGAAAAGGCAGAAGTAGTTGAGAATGAAGATGCACAACAAAGAAGAGTACGTCTAGCCGAAGTGCTGATGGTTGATGAAATTGATCCTGCAAGTATTAACAGCAAGGAAGGCATAAAGGCTGGGCAAGATGATGTCGAAGATGATGAGGAGTTTTTTACACCAGCAACATCTGCACTCATTTTCGCAAGAAAGTTTTTGATAAAATATTCTCTCGAGAGATCTCGAAAGAGGTTACAAAGAGAATTGGAAAGATATCAACAGTTCAATACAAAACAAGAGTTACTCACTCGGCGTGCGGAACTACAGAGAATGGCTAAGTTAGAACTTGCGGGTTCCCAATTAGTCTCTACAAGGCCCATTTCAGCAGTTTCTTTATCACCAGATGATACGCTCGTCGCAACTGGAAGCTGGGCAGGAGATCTCCGAATATTAAGTTCTCAAACACTGCAGCCATTGTCACAGAAACTCGACTCTCACGTAGGAAAAATTGGGGCTGTTGAATGGCATCCAAGTTCAAACAACCAGATGGTCTCATGCGCAGAAGACGGACTCATCAAAAACTTCCAATACTTGAACAAGGAAGGTGAACTACGATTATTAGGAGATTTCGTTGGACACGAAAGACGTGTTTCTGATGTGAAGTACCATCCTAGTGGAAAATTCATTGGTAGTGCTTCCCATGATATGACTTGGAGGCTTTGGGATGCGTCAACACACCAAGAGCTATTACTACAGGAAGGACATAGTAAGGGTGTATTTAGCCTGTCTTTTCAATGTGACGGGTCTCTTGTTTGCAGCGGTGGCATGGACTCCCTTACGATGCTCTGGGACATACGATCCGGAAGTAAAGTCATGACTCTTGCAGGTCATTCGAAACCCGTATACACTGTAGCTTGGTCCCCTAACGGATACCAAGTAGCCACAGGTGGTGGTGATGGATTAATTAATGTTTGGGACATTAGACAACGAGATGAAGGCCAACTAAATCAAATATTGGCTCATCGCAATATTGTCACACAGGTAAAGTTTTCAAACGATGACGGCGGCAAAAAACTCGTATCTTGTGGATATGATAATTTGATTAATATATATAGTAGCGATACCTGGTTAAAAGTGCAAAGTCTGGAAGGTCACACCGATAAAATAATTAGTTTGGATATTTCAAACAATTCTCATTTTTTAGTCACGGGTGGCTGGGATAGATCTATCAAACTTTGGAATTGATGAAATTAAGTAGTCCATTCAGAAATTCAACTTAACATTTTATTGACATTGCATTATTTATTTATATATTGTCTGGCCTTTTGTCTTCGATTTTTTTTTCGTATTGCCGTTTTGAGTACGAACTCGTGAAATTGTCAAGCTTTCTAAGTTTTCCATTGTTTTGGACAGTTGGCCTACTAGCTCCTTATTAAGACCACTTTCAACCTTTATTTCCTTCCTCATTATTTCAATTTTCTCATTCAGTTCTTTCTTGGAGGTCTCAGAATTTTGAAATTTCAATGTCATTTCATTTTCTAATTCTCTTCTCTTGACATCAAGTTTGCGTGTCTCTTCCTCATTTTCTTTGACAGCATCAACAGCTCTTTTGATTTCTTGTTCCATATACTTCTTCTCAGCATCCCTTGACTTGCTCATTCTTTCTCCTTTTTCGATCTCGTCCTGCGTACTGCCAGTCTTAATAAAAGATTCAATCAGGTTTGAAAATATCTCTCCCTGTGCTACTAAATTTCCCTTTAAAGTCTCAATATCCTTTTCTAACGTTTCGATTTGAGAAAACTTCGAATTGTTTTCAACTTCTAGTTCATGTGACTTTCTTAAATTATCATTATTTTTTTGCAACACATTTTCATATTCTTTTAAGATTTTTTCATCTTCGTTCAAGAAGAACTGTAAGTGATCATTCTGCAAGTGATTTAAGCATGAGTAATCATTCAGCTCCTGTTTTTGAACACAAATGTCCATATATACTTCTCCCATCGATTGGATCAGTTTATGAGTGATGATTCCACTTGATAAATGATAATTTACATTGGAGGAATTATCTGCTGTGGTAATACCTGTTAGTTGCGTCATATCTTGTTTTAAAGGATTCGTATAATAATCATTTTTTAACCTTTTAGTAGAGTAAAAAGTTGGTGTGTCATTATCTTCAATTACCACGGCATTCGAAGATGATGATGTTTTGTTGACACACTGGCGCCCCCTCTTCTTGGAACAGTTAGCAAATGCATCTTCTAGTTGGTCATCAGACCTTTTGAAATGTACTTCTGTTAACAAAGACCTTTCTACATCCATAGAGGTATATTGCTTCAAAGGATAAATATCTGGTAAAGGCCACGGTACAGTAGGGTTTTCTAACCATTCTACTAAATAGTGTAGTTTTTGAGAATAGATGGGTCTCAAATCAGGTGGCAGTGTACCTAAACGATCCCTCAAGATTACCATAGCAGCAGTGACGTTTTCTAAATACTTTCTGCTATTCTTATCAAACTTTTTACTGAAAAATAAAGTACAATGGTCGATCGAATTGATGGCCACCAGCCTAACGATTGGAGCATATCTTTCTAAACCTTTCCTCTCCCTCTTATATTGCAACAGATATTGAATGTCCTTATGACTCGTATCCACTGTAGTATCTAAACAGATCAGCATGTCAAATCGAGCCTTAGGTTTTATCGGGCATTTTGCCAAGTTTAATCCCTCAGAAGAAAATAGATGAACAGTACAGGAGAAGTCATTTGATTTTTGTTTTGACTTAATGGAATGACCATCATATCTTTTAATATGTACTTTATTCCCCAATAATAAGGCTTCTAATAAATCCATTGTTCTACCAGGCCTACAAACAATGGCCGTTTGAGTTTCATATTCTTGAACAAGATTTATAAGATCTCTTAGAACACTAAACTTTCCACTGTTCTCCGCTAAATGTGCAGGAACGTCACGAGTTATCAATGATTTAGGCATATAATGGTCTATTAGCAGGTATGGATGGGTTGCTACTAATGAACCGTTTAAACACATAGTCCTCATAGACTCGAGGATAACATCCTCTTTATAGTGCGAAGTTTCAAAATATCTCAGAATATCGGAGTAGTGCAATGATACTATCTGATCTGTGAGCTCTTTTTGATAAAGTGACATAGTGGTTGGTAGCCAATAATCACCAGAAATATTACCTGAGATACCCAATGTAGTAGCATCAACAATTGTAGGTATTGGCTTCGTATCCAAAATACGTAGTAGATCCATTTTGAAGACAATCAGTAGGTGTTTCTAATATTCTTTTTTATCATTTTTATCGCTTAAGTGTTTATTTCTCTATTGTCTTCTAATTGAAACTTTGCAAAATCGCGGTGCTAGAACAGTAATCTTATTTTTCTAAGAGCTTCCAATTTGAATAAAGAAGAACAGATTAAGTAGACTAAGCCAGTAACTATAACTATGAATGGGGAAAAATTAAGTGAAGATGAAATTGCACTGTACGATAGACAAATTCGTCTATGGGGATTGGCAGCACAAGCCAATATGAGATCAGCAAAAGTGTTGCTGATCAATCTTGGAGCTGTTGGCTCTGAAATCACCAAGAGTATTGTCCTTAGTGGCATAGGACATTTAACAATAATGGATGGGCACAAAGTGACTGAAGAAGATTTAGGCTCTCAATTTTTCATTGGCTCTGAAGATATTGGTCAATGGAAGATTGATGCCACAAAAGAAAGAATTCAAGACTTAAATCCCCGCGTAGAGCTGAACTTTGATAAGCAGACACTGAGAGAAAAAGATGAAGGTTTTTTTCAGCAGTTTGATTTAATTGTGGCTACAGAAATGAAGGCTGACGAGGCAATCAAAATTAACACATTGACCCGAAGATTAAACATCCCATTGTATATTGCTGGTTCTAATGGATTGTTTGCGTATATTTTTATTGACTTGATTGAATTTATCTCAGAGGATGAAAAATTGCAAAGCATGAGACCTACTTTTGTTGGTCCTATTTCAAGCAATCGAAGTATCATTGAAGTCAACACTAGAAAAGATGAGGAAGATGCAAAAAAAACTTTCGAACGAATCAAGATCAAAAATAGCTATAAATCATTGGAAGAAGTCTTAAGCACAGCCACATTAAAAGAAAAAATGACACGAAGACAGTTAAAACGAGTCACTAGTGTCTTGCCATTAACTTTGTGTTTATTGCAGCATGAATTCAATCAAAAGGGCGAGGAAATAAGCTTTGAACAAATGAAAAGAGATGCATTTGTATGGTGTGAACAGCTAGGTGTACCAAAGACGGTGATAAATGACGAATATACACAACAATTTATCAAACAAAAAGGTATTGAGTTTGCTCCTGTTGCTGCCATTATAGGAGGCGCTGTTGCACAGGATGTCATCAATATCCTGGGTAAGAGGCTATCCCCACTAAATAATTTTATTGTACTCGATGGCATTACTCTAGATATGCCACTTTTTGAATTCTAAGTATACATATATATATCGAATATACTGCAGTGTCAGCCAGAAAAAAATGCATAACTGAAGGCGGTAAAGCATTATAGTCATATAAAGTAATAATAATAATAATAATAATAATAACAATGATGAGGATAAAAAAAGTAGGAAAGAAACTAGATACAGATATTCGTAGTAAAAGACACACAGTACAAAAAAGGAGGGAAAATAAATTCACATATATCTCTGTTCTTTTGGCTCAGGTCCAAGGGATAGTTCTTGTATGCGCAATGGACCGAGCTGGCTGTGTATTATACAAAAAACCAAATAACAATCAGATAAAACAAAAGAAAGCTGTCATTCCTATGCTTGACCAGAGACAGCTACTTGTTGTAAGTGAGTCATGAAATTTTGTAAAGACACATCATCAGTCAAGACAATTGTAGACCCCCCGCGGGCCATGTCTTGATAGTTATCAGATGGATTCAATTTCGACAACAAGAATCTGGCCTGAGAACCACCGGCTTCGGTGTCAATGAACCTTGGTAGGGGAAATCTATCCACTAATAATTCTGCAGCTTCTAGTTTTGGCTCTTCTAAGAGAGCTTTGAAATCGGCGTATTGTGGATCGTCTTGGTAACCAGCTTTTCTCCATTGAGCAATTTGCTCACCGTGATATATTAAGATGAAAAAAAATGTATCCAATAATAGGATGGTATTTGGTTTAACGGAAATAGAATCTAACAAGACAGGTTGTGGGTCATCTTCCATAGAGAAAGAAGTTAGGGTTGGTTGGATCATGATCAAAGAATTAGTCGTATCCTCTCTTGTGAAAATATGTCTATAAAATGCAGTTTCATCCGGAGAATTATTAAAGACACTTAAGAATTGGGATCTTCTTAAATAATAAGTAAATTGAGGATATAGCGAAAAATTCGGAGCCAACCTGAAAGATTGAGGATCATCTTTGTTATAGTCTGCGTACTTTTGACATAGCTTAATCAAAGTTCTATCTAACCATCTAATAACATCAGCGCCATCGTCTGTTTCAGCCTTGTGCACAGCAATACGCGCCATCAAAACGGCAGCAGCTTCCTGATCGAAGGAAGCTGCAATGGCGGGAGTACCAAATGGCAAGAGTTGGTTTGCCACAGTGGTGACTCTAATACGGTTTGTACCGGAGGAGTGCTGATAAGTAGTAATGAATTGAGTGTATGCTAGATGAGGCCTGTCTGCTGAGCCAGGAGCAGACATCATAGGGTTTGAATTAGCCGCAGTGTTGGCAATTTCAAAGAAAACTGCGTACGAATGATAGGGCGACAAAGAAGCCATTTTCCAAGTAGAGGTAGCGCCAATACCAATCTCTGATTCACTGATATTGTTAGCATCTGTCTTCTTGACAGCGGAGGCATGGCCAATCAAACCTTGGACCTTCAAGTCCTTACTTGTCTTGACCGCCATATTACCGTTAAAGGCCATTTTCAAATATCCTTCTTCATCCTTGGCAAACAGCCTCAAGTAGGATTGCTTGAAAATGGCAGTAGAGAAGGAATCAGTCAATAATAACACACCCCCGGTGGAGTCAGTCAATTGTTTCATTTCAGACATACCGATTTGATCATAACAACCGGCAAAGATATCAACGGTGTGACCATTGGTGGCGACCCTTTGAGCAATTTGGTTGTAAAACTTGCAGGCCTTCTTGTAATGTTGTGCGTGATCCGAGTCGATGTCGTGGTGCGATCTCAATGGATCTTTCAATTCTGAATTGACGATCAAACCTGGGGCCACGGTACCTGGACCGGAGGCGAAAAGAATAATTCTTGCGGGAATGTTCTTATAACAGCCTTGTAGAAGCAGAGAGGCAATGTTCAAAGCTGAACCTGTAGCCCTCAATGGTCTATGGCCGGCTGGAACAGACCATTGATCCGGGGACAGGTTTTCCAGCAACTGGTTCAGTTTAAACTCGACCTGCTCCAAGGGTAGGAAGAACCTATTTAAGGAAAAGGGTGTAACTTTGTTCATGCTATTCGGTAGATGAGATGGAGCACCACCGGGGCCAGTAGGCTTCTGACCCGTCAACATCTCGGTCAACGCTTCGAGCTGGTACTCTCTATCGCCTCTGAATACATTACATCTGTCAATGGTTTCGCTGGACAGATCGTGCAATTGAACGACATTTCCGTAAGTGATCAACCCAATGAGAGCGTTGGGAGGCAGCAAAGACAGCGAAGTGATAATGGACTCCTTTAGCGAGTCAAGGTTCTCTGTCTCAGAAGTCAGATCCACAACAAAGAAAAAAATAGGGGGGACCGTCACGGGCTTGTTCGTGATGTACTCGATGGTGGTGGACTGTAACTCTAGAGGCATGTTCTCCTGCGACAGATTCGTATACTGGGGAGGTAAGTGGTTCCTGGAGTTACAAATCGGACAGCTCCACGATGAATTGCGCGGATCGATCACACAATAAGGGTTTAGGATAGACTTACAATGCGGCCCGGAACACACAACTGGATTGTATGGCGCAACATTCAATTCATCGTACTCTTTCAAAGGAGTGTACAAGCAGCCGACAGGGACGACATTGCTGTTAGCGTCGCTTCTGGTAGAGGGAAACACGTTCCAGGTGAAACGGACCCCGTTGATGTCTTCATTAGTCTCGAAGTCCATGGCTACAAAAGTGGAAGGGGAGGCAGGCGACAGACAGATAAAATACTGGCTTCAGTTAATTGTGTGTCTTCTTGGACGTGGCAAGATCACAACAAGTTTCTTGTTTTTTTTCTTTTTTCAAACGTGTTTTTCTTTTATTCTTGCTGGAACTTTCCTCCTTTGGAACAAACGAGAGGACCGCAACTATCGTCACAAGCGATAAAGTACATCTGACAAGAATTAACGATGATAAAACAACAGTACCGCAACCTAGTACGCCATTCCCGGTAACGATTATCCATTTAATCATTACCGGCTACACTGTCTTCTTGAAGTGATAATTACGACTCTCACGCTGTCAGGAGAAGAAAGTTGAAGCTAAAACTAGAATAGCCGGGTAATACATTCCAGATCCACATCTTTTCCTCTCAGCGTATATTGAACAAGAAAGAACAGTAATTAGAAACAATCTCTATGAGCAATGAGCAAGCTCACGAAGGACAGTGCAGCACGGCATACCATAGCACGCTACAATAAGTTAAGAATATGAGTGAGGGCAATGATATCAACGCGATGCAGCCGGTGAACCCGAAGCCATTCCTCAAGGGTCTGGTCAACCACCGTGTGGGCGTCAAGCTCAAGTTCAACAACACCGAATACAGAGGCACGCTTGTGTCTACAGATAACTACTTCAATCTGCAATTGAATGAAGCAGAGGAGTTCGTCGCGGGTGTCTCGCACGGCACTCTGGGCGAGATCTTCATCCGTTGCAACAATGTGCTCTACATCAGGCAGCTGCCGAACTAAGACGATCGCACGTGCCTCCCCTACATACCATTATATACCCCTCTATTGTAACACGATACCGTTCTCTATAGCATTCACATCGCGCGTATTGTTATGTTTCTCTTTTCTGTTTTATTATATTCTATGCTAATTTGCTTTTTTCTTCCTGCTTCTGCATTTCCCTCGCATGATGATATAGCGTTTGGGAAAAATAAAGGCTTCTCACTACTAGAAAAATTTTCGGCATACTTACGTGTTCTCAACTCTGCTTAAACAGCTACAGTTACAACGCTATCACGCCAATTACACACACACAATGAGCATTGAGTACTCTGTTATCGTCCCCGCCTACCATGAAAAGCTGAACATCAAACCCTTGACAACCAGACTGTTTGCCGGCATGAGCCCTGAAATGGCCAGGAAGACCGAGTTGATCTTTGTCGACGACAACTCGCAGGATGGCTCCGTTGAGGAGGTGGACACTCTTGCTCACCAGGGCTACAACGTCCGCATCATTGTGAGGACAAATGAGCGCGGCCTATCTTCCGCCGTGCTCAAGGGGTTCTACGAGGCCAAGGGTCAGTACCTGGTGTGCATGGACGCAGACCTACAACACCCTCCCGAGAGCGTGCCCAAGATGTTCGAGTCTTTGCACGAGCACGCATTCACCCTGGGAACCAGATACGCCCCAGGCGTCGGTATCGACAAGGACTGGCCTATGTACAGACGCGTCATCTCCTCTACTGCTAGAATGATGGCTAGACCTTTGACTATCGCTTCCGACCCCATGAGTGGCTTCTTCGGCCTACAAAAGAAGTATCTCGAGAACTGCAACTCTAAAGATATCAACTCGCAAGGTTTCAAGATTGCCCTCGAGCTCCTCGCTAAGCTACCTCTACCAAGGGACCCTAGAGTCGCGATTGGAGAAGTGCCATTTACTTTTGGTGTCAGAACAGAAGGTGAATCCAAGCTATCAGGCAAAGTCATCATTCAGTACCTGCAGCAACTTAAGGAGCTGTACGTTTTCAAGTTTGGTGCAAACAACCTTATCTTGTTCATCACTTTCTGGTCCATTTTGTTCTTCTACGTATGCTACCAGCTATACCATTTGGTCTTCTAAACCTGGTGAATGGTGACAAAGAATACTTCTTTTTATACTGTCTCTACGTACTTTTTTTCTGTTGTATGCCCTTTATTTCGTCTTTCTATTCCCCTTTTTTCTTTCCTTTACCATCATTATTCACGTATAAATTGCCCTAGGGTGACAGCAGTAAACTAATCAGGGTGTAGCTCTCTTTAACCTTGGCTCGCCCATAGGGTTCGGAAATTGTTCCTCAACCCTACTGCATTGTTTCTCCACGCGGCGCTACCAAAATTGTATCAGGCTTTATCTTATTTTCTTTTTTGTCACAGCAACACAACCCCTTGAAAAGGTCAATTCTTCTCGAGACTTTGCTCCCTTAATCTTTCCTCCCCCCCGGTTTCTTCATGATTATATATATGAAGCTCGTACATAATACTGCGCTCATTTAAGTCATATCGTAGTATTATACCTCTCGACTCCTAGTCAAATCGACGCTTACAATCGTTCTTAGTATCTACTACTCTATGAATAGATCTTTACTGCTACGTTTATCGGATACCGGTGAACCCGTTACAAGTTGCTCTTACGGCAAAGGTGTCTTAACGCTACCACCGATTCCGCTGCCTAAGGACGCCCCAAAGGACCAACCGCTATACACGGTTAAACTATTAATTTCTGCAGGTTCTCCCGTCGCTAGAGATGGGTTGGTTTGGACAAATTGTCCACCAGATCACAACACACCTTTCAAGAGAGACAAATTTTACAAGAGAATGATTCATTCCAGCTTCCATGAGGACGACTGCATTGACTTGAACATCTACGCTCCAGGTTCGTACTGCTTTTATCTGTCCTTCAGGAATGATCGAGAAAAGCTGGAGACAACAAGGAAATACTACTTTGTTGCCTTGCCCATGCTTTACATAAACGATCAATTTCTTCCCTTAAATTCTATTGCCATGCAGAGTGTCGTTTCTAAATGGCTGGGCTCCGACTGGGAGCCTATTCTATCAAAAATCGCCGCCAAAAACTACAACATGGTGCATTTTACTCCCCTGCAGGAAAGAGGCGAGTCAAATTCACCTTATTCTATATACGACCAATTACAGTTTGATCAGAAGCACTTCAAATCTCCTGAAGAGGTGGATAATTTAGTTAAACACCTGCATCGCGATCTGAACATGCTCTCCCTGACTGACATTGTCTTCAATCACACTGCAAATAATTCTCCTTGGCTGGTTGAGCACCCAGAAGCTGGGTACAACCATATCACGGCTCCACATTTGATCAGTGCCATTGAGCTCGATCAGGAACTACTCAATTTTAGCAATAATCTGAAATCCTGGGGGTATCCTACAGAACTAAATAATATAGAAGATCTTTTCCGGATAATGGACGGTATCAAAGTGCATGTTCTCGGGTCGTTGAAGCTCTGGGAATACTATGCAGTGAACGTTCAAACGACGCTTCAGGAAACAAAGGCTCATTGGAATGACGAATGTAATGAGAACTATAATTTCCCCGAGGATATTAAAGATATCTCGTCCGATTGCGTAAAGCTGGCCTCCTTTGTCAAGGATAATGTCACTGAACCCAATTTTGGCATCCTTGGCGAAAGAAACTCAAACAGAATTGACGTGCCCAAATTTGTTCAACTATTAAAGCTCATCAGCGATGAAGAGAGCGATGACAACGAGACTTTTTTGACCATCGCTCAAAATATTGTGAATGAGGTCAACTTACCACTCTATAGAGAATACGATGATGACGTTAGTGAGATACTCGAGCAGTTGTTTAATCGTATCAAGTACTTGAGAATAGATGATAATGGGCCTAAACAGGGTCCAGTAACCGCCAAGGTGCCCCTAACAGAACCTTATTTTACGAGGTTCAAAGGGAAAGATGGTATTAACTACGCTCTTGCCAACAACGGTTGGATATGGAATGGTAACCCACTGGTGGATTTTGCATCGCAAAATTCAAGAGCCTACTTGCGTAGAGAAGTAATCGTGTGGGGAGATTGTGTCAAGCTTAGATACGGCAAAGGTCCCGATGATTCTCCGTACCTGTGGGAAAGAATGTCCAAGTATATAGAAATGAACGCTAAGATATTTGATGGGTTCAGAATCGACAACTGCCATTCTACCCCCTTACACGTTGGCGAATATTTTCTGGATTTAGCAAGAAAATACAATCCGAATCTTTACGTCGTAGCAGAACTGTTTTCTGGTTCCGAGACACTTGATTGTCTGTTTGTTGAAAGATTGGGTATTTCCTCGCTGATCAGGGAAGCAATGCAAGCTTGGTCCGAAGAGGAGTTGTCGAGGCTAATCCATAAACATGGAGGTAGGCCGATTGGATCCTATAAATTTGTTCCTATGGACGATTTCTCATATCCTGCAGATATCAATTTGAATGAAGAACATTGTTTTAGCGATGCAAATGATAGCTCCATTAGATGTGTCTCCGAAATAATGATTCCAAAGATTTTAACCGCCACTCCGCCACATGCCTTATTCATGGACTGTACTCACGATAACGAGACTCCATTCGAAAAAAGAACAGTGGAGGACACTTTACCTAATGCCGCTTTAGTAGCGCTTTGCTCCTCCGCCATTGGATCTGTTTATGGTTACGACGAAATATTCCCACATTTGTTGAACTTGGTCACTGAAAAAAGGCTCTATGACGTTTCTATCCCGACTACTGATTCCTCAATGGGAATAACCAAAGTCAAGGCAACTTTGAATTCGATTAGAACAAGCATAGGTAAAAATGCTTATGACATTGAAGACTCTGAAATGCATGTGCATCATCAGGGCCAGTATATCACTTTCCATCGTATGGATGTTAAATCTGGCAAAGGTTGGTACTTGATTGCCAGAATGAAATTTTCACAAAACGGTGATCAAAATGAGACTTTACCCCCGGTGGTGTTGAATCAATCCAAATGTTCTCTAAAATTCTCATATGCTTTAGAAAGAGTTGGTGATGAGATTCCTGATGATAATAATTTCATTAAGGGTATTCCAACGAAGTTAAAGGAGCTTGAAGGGTTTGATATTTCTTACGATGATGTAAAGAAACTTTCAACCATTAAACTACCGGACGAGTTCCCCCAAGGATCTATTGCCATTTTTGAGACCCAACAAAATGGTGTCGATGAGTCCCTTGATCATTTTATTAGATCAGGTGCTCTAAAGGCCACATCAAACTTGACTCTAGAATCAATAAATTCCGTCTTATACCGTAGCGAGCCAGAAGAATATGATGTTAGCGCTGGTGAAGGTGGTGCTTATATTATTCCTGATTTTGGAAAGCCGGTGTATTGTGGCCTACAAGGTTGGGTCTCTGTCTTAAGGAAAATTGTTTTTTATAACGATTTGGCACATCCCTTAAGTGCAAATTTAAGAAATGGTCATTGGGCTTTAGATTATACTATCGACAGGCTGAAATACTACAGCGATGAAGCAGGAATCACTGAAGTGCAAAACTGGTTACGTTCAAGATTCGATAGAGTGAAAAAGTTACCAAGCTATTTAGTACCCAGCTATTTCGCTCTAATTATAGGGATTCTTTACGGTTGTTGTCGGTTGAAAGCGATTCAGTTGATGTCTCCTAATATTGGTAAATCAACGCTATTTGTACAAAGCTTATCGATGACATCTATTCAAATGGTTTCCAGAATGAAATCGACTTCTATTTTGCCAGGCGAGAATGTACCTTCTATGGCTGCTGGTTTGCCACATTTCAGTGTAAACTACATGAGATGTTGGGGTAGAGATGTATTTATATCGTTAAGAGGTATTTTGTTAACCACTGGTAGATTTGAGGAGGCTAAGGCACATATATTAGCTTTCGCGAAAACTTTGAAGCACGGCTTAATACCAAATTTACTGGATGCTGGCAGGAACCCAAGATATAATGCACGTGATGCTGCGTGGTTCTTCTTGCAAGCTATACAAGACTACATTTATATTGTTCCTAATGGTGAAGGAATTTTACAAGAACGAATAACAAGAAGGTTCCCACTGGATGACACTTTCATTCTCGTAGATGATCCAAGGGCGTTTAGTTACTCTAGTAGCATAGAAGAGATTGTTTACGAGATTTTAAGTAGACATGCTAAAGGAATTAAATTCAGAGAGGCTAATGCAGGACCAAATTTAGATCGTGTTATGAATGATAAAGGGTTTAATGTCGAAATACACGTCGACTGGTCTACTGGCTTAATCCACGGGGGATCCCAATATAATTGTGGTACCTGGATGGATAAGATGGGAGAAAGCGAAAAGGCAGGTTCTGTTGGTATACCTGGAACCCCTAGAGATGGTGCGGCAATAGAAATCAATGGGCTTTTAAAAAGTGCTTTGAGATTTGTTGTTGAGCTAAATAAAAAAGGATTGTTTAAGTTCACTGATGTAGAGACTCAAGACGGTGACAAGATTAGTTTTGTTAAATGGAACCAACTGCTTCAAGACAATTTTGAAAAAAGATATTATATTCCGGAAGATCCATCTGAAGATGCAGAATATGACGTGAATGCTAAATTAGGTGTAAACAGAAGAGGAATATACAGAGACCTATATAAGTCGGGCAAACCTTATGAAGACTATCAGTTAAGACCAAATTTTGCTGTCGCAATGACTGTGGCACCAGAATTATTTGTCCCTCAACATGCTATAAAAGCAATCACTATTGCGGATGAAGTGATAAGAGGTCCAGTAGGTATGCGTACTTTAGACCCAAGCGATTACAATTATCGTCCTTACTATAATAATGGAGAAGATTCAGAGGACTTTGCCACCTCCAAAGGTAGAAACTATCATCAAGGTCCTGAATGGGTTTGGCTCTACGGCTACTTTCTCAGAGCCTTCCATCACTTCCATTTTAAAACCAGTCCACGTTGCCAAAACGCTGCCAAGGAAAAACCATCCTCATACTTGTACCAGCAATTATACTACAGATTGAAAGGCAATAGAGAATGGATCAGTAATAGTGTGTGGTCAGGACTGACAGAGTTAACTAACAAGAACGGTGAAATATGCGATGATTCAAGCCCCACACAGGCCTGGAGTTCTGGTTGTTTGTTAGATGTATTTTACGATCTGTGGGATGCCTACGAAGATGATTCTTGAAAATAGCTAAACTACAAAATAATCTGTTTTTTTTCTCCAACTCTATTTTTATTTTTCTATTCAACTATAAGTATATACAATCATATCACTATCTACATCTACTGATAATAAATCAATTAAAATCGTTTATTTTGTTAAGTTATTATCATTTTGAGGAGCGAGAGCGAAACGAAAATAAAAGAAATAAAGGGAACACACGTAAGAGTGAGGGACGGTATTAACCAAAGGGGCAAAACGCGTCAGAATAAGAAGTGAAAGAGTGCCACATACATTTTGAACTGGAGTGAGCAGGTTTTTTATACAGTTAATTTATTATCCCTGTTGTTAATTCAGTTCGCTTAGATTTATATCTTCAAGGAAGTAAACAGCGGCAGTTACAGAAGGAGACAGAAAGTGGAATAAGGGTGTATATCTCTCCGTTACCTCACATAGATATAGAAAGAATCCATAGGTATCAAATACATTCCATTTACGCTTTCCGAGTCCAGGTATTGAACAGAAAGCAGAGCTTATAGTTCAATCAAATAGTATGAGTCATGGTTGCCGAAGAGGATAAAGTGAAAGAGGTTCTTCAATTGATAGACAGTTTTTTTCTGAAGACTACACTACTAATATGCTCCACAGAATCAAGTCGGTACCAGTCTTCCACAGAGAATATATTTCTGTTTGACGACACTTGGTTTGAAGATCACTCAGAGTTAGTGGGCGAACTGCCCCAGATAATATCAAAATGGTTTGATTATGATGGTCGAAAAGATTTGCCACCTTTAGTGATAGAAACTTACTTGGATTTGAGACAGTTAAATTCCTCCCATTTAGTTAGATTAAAAGACCAGGAAGGTCATTTATGGAACGTTTGTAAAGGAACTAAGAAGCAGGAAATCGTGATGGAACGGTGGCTTATCGAATTAGATAATTCATCACCAACCTTCAAATCGCGCCGTGAAGATGCGACTGATGTTGAGGAAGTTTCCAAACAGTTGGTTCTACTTTTCCGTTATTTGTTGACTTTAATACAATTATTACCTGCAACAGAGTTGTATCAATTATTAATAAAACCCTACAATGTTTCACAGAGTGAAGGTAATCCTAACTCAATAACAATCACAGATCCACTGGTCAGCATCCGGACGCGTGTTCTTGACGGATCTAAACCAATTTTGTCGAAGGGAAGAATAGGATTAAGCAAACCGATTATTAACACCTATTCCAACGCACTCAATGAATCAAACCTGCCAGCTCATTTAGATCAAAAGAAAATCACACCGGTATGGACAAAATTTGGGCTTCTGAGAGTTTCAGTATCGTATAGGCGAGATTGGAAATTTGAAATTAGCAATACCAATGATGAATCATTTTCAGCTAGACATGTAGTTGCTCCACATTACTCCCAAGAATCACAACATCGGCCAGGACTGGAAGGGCATGGTGATCAGCGCAAAGAAGAGCATTATCAACAACAACAACAACAACAACAACAACAACATACGCAGAATCAGGACCAAACGCAACAACAAAATCAACAACAAAGGCAGATACCTGACAGGAGATCTCTTTCGCTTTCTCCTTGTACAAGAACCAATTCCTTTGAGCCGCAATCTTGGCAAAAGAAAGTCTATCCGACATCTAGACCTGTTCAGCCGTTTAAAGTCGGTTCGATTGGAAGTCAAAGTGCGAGCAGAAATCCTTCTAACTCATCTTTTTTCAATCAACAACCAATTCACAGGCCAAGTATAAGTTCTAACTCCGGACCACAAATGAATATCGAAGGTACTAGCATAGGAAGCACCTCAAAGTACTCGTCATCGTTCGGAAATATTCGTCGCCATTCGAGCGTAAAAACCACGGAAAATGCTGAAAGACTATCAAAAGCTATCAAGAGCCCACTACAACCCCAAGAACCACAGGAAGATTTAATGGACTTTGTTAAACTATTGGAAGAAAAACCTGATCTGACTATCAAAAAAATAACTAGAAATAACCCTCCCAATATTAATATTTCTGATTCATTAATTAGATATCAAAATCTGAAACCAAGCAATGACCTTTTAAGTGAGGATTTGTCTGTAAGTTTGTCCATGGATCCTAATCATACATATCATAGAGGAAGGTCAGATTCCCATTCCCCATTGCCTTCGATTTCCCCTTCGATGCATTATGGATTGTTGAATTCAAGAATGTCTCAGGGTGTAAATGCAAGTCATTTGATTGCTAGAGGAGGTGGGAATTCATCTACTAGTGCATTCAATAGTAGAAGGAATTCTTTGGATAAGAATGCTAGTAAACAGGGTATGTCAGGCCTACCTCCTATTTTTGGTGGCGAGAGTACTTCGTATCACAACGACAACAAAATACAAAAGTACAATCAACTAGGAGAAGAAGATGATGAGGAGGAGGACCATTTGCTTAATCAAATGGGAAACAGCATAACAAAGTTCAAAAGTTCGATATCGCCGAGATCAATTGATAGCATTTCAAGTTCTTTCATAAAAAGTAGGATACCTATCAGACAACCATACCATTACTCTCAACCAACTACTGCACCTTTCCAGGCTCAGGCAAAATTCCATAAACCTGCAAATAAACTAAATGACAATGGCAATAGGAGCAATAGCAACCATCACAATCATAGCGGTAATGATGGAGGTGGTACGATGCATAATGAGGAGGACGATCAAGATGATGATCTAGTGTTTTTTATGAGTGATATGAATCTTTCTAAAGATAGCTGAAGAAAGGTGAATCATTCTTGTAAAGGGATCAAATAAATGAGAAAAATGGATAAGCAAGAGAAATAATACTTCACTACTTAATCGGTTCGTAGCCTTTATTTTTTGATGATTTTAACTCCTGAAGGTTCGCACGTCTATCGTGTTAAATTGAATATATAATTATGTACACTCAGATATACCAATTGCAGAATCTATGGTAAGTACGTATATAGGTGGTATAGATTAGCATACAAAAGAAAAAAAAATCTATTTGGCACTGGCTGCTGCATTTTCTTCTGAGATACATTGGCCACCCTTTTCATTCTGGCTCTCTCCCGCAATATTTCCTTCCTTTTCTTGTAATATTTTCAACTTTAGCTCATGAATTTTATGTTTGTCTATATGTTTGTCATATTTTTCTTTTGTCCTAAAAGTTCTATAACATTTACTATAAAAACATTGGTGTTTTCTCCCAACAGTATTCAATAAAAGATTCAGCCCATCTTCGCCGGATTCAAGTTGCTTTTCTAGGTTAACTTCACTTTGTAAAAGCTCCAACCCATTGTTTTTGGTAAGCTTTCTCCTTTTCCTCAACCTATTAGAAATCTTTTCACCATCCTCTTCATTGACGTTTTTGTCATTTCCCGGTTGGATCCCTTCATTCTGAACTAATTTCTGAATATCGCAAATTTTATACTTCAATTCTAATGGGAGATCTTCTTCTGTATGAATGGACTCATAATGTGTGAGAAGATCATGCTTTCTAGAGAAAGATATATCAGGGCATATATGGCATTTCCAGTTCTTGGTTACTAACGAATCATCATGAATAATCATATGCATCTGTAAACCATTTTCCCCCACACATGGCTTGTTACAAACGGGACATTTCAACTTGGGATGGTCACTCTTGATATGCGATTGTAGCTGCGACCATATACGGAACTCCTTACAACAGCCAGCAAAAGTACACTGGTAAGGATTCTCAACCTCAGGGTCATGGTGCTTAGAAATATGATTTCTTAGTCTATACGGTCTCTGGAAACTCTTATCACAATGTGGACAAGATAGTTTGTGTAGATGTACTGATAAAATATGTGCCCTTAATTGTGGATGCTTGTAAAATCGGAGGTCACATCCTTCTTCTGGACAGATAAATGATTTTGTATGTGTTACTTCGTGTCGCTTCAATTGCTGACGAGTTGTCACTCCTTTTCCACAATATGAGCATTGAAATGGTTTCGTATCAGAATGTGAATACAAATGTCTCTCCAAATGGCTCTTTTTAACAAAGGATTTAGGACACTTATCGCACTGAAAAGCTCTTAAACCTTGGTGTACGCTCAATTGGTGTTCAGTCAAAATTGATGGTCTTGTGAATGCCTTATCACAGCCATCATAATCACAAAAATAAGTCTTTGGCCTATTGCTTGATGAGCTTCTCGTAGATGTTAAACTGTTTAATGATTCTGAACTTTCTGATCGTGATATGGGACTGATCTCTTGTTTAAATCCATGCGGTTGCATAACTCCATTATTATAAGTGTCCCCTGCATTTGAATACATAATTAACTACCTCAATCTTGCGCTTAGTTACCTTATTTGTAACTTAATTGTTCTTGAAGTGAATATTCAACAGTTCAATGATTTTCGTATTATATGATATTCATTGAAAATTTTTTTTTTTTCACGAGTTGGAAATATTCAAAGGCATCAATTACAACCTTTAAGAAAGGCTAAATTAAACAAATTATCAGGATAACAGTGTAAGGATTAAGGCTGCAAGTGATCATGTCAGACTACGAGGAGGCGTATGTGATGTCATATTTTTCGGACTTTGTACTTTTGTTTGAGCCATATTTACTAACAATTTTCATTATGATACAGGTTTAACGATGGTAATGAGAACTTTGAAGATTTTGATGTAGAACATTTTTCTGATGAGGAAACCTATCAGGAAAAACCCCAATTTAAAGACGGTGAAACTACGGATTCCAACGGTAAGACCATTGTTACTGGTGGTAATGGGCCAGAAGATTTTCAACAGCAGGAGCAAATAAGAAGAAAGACACTTAAGGAAAAAGCCATCCCTAAAGACCAAAGGGCTACTACACCATACATGACGAAGTATGAAAGAGCAAGAATTTTAGGCACAAGGGCCTTGCAAATTTCCATGAATGCGCCAGTTTTCGTAGACTTAGAGGGTGAAACTGATCCATTGCGTATTGCTATGAAGGAATTGGCTGAAAAGAAAATTCCTTTGGTCATTAGAAGATATTTACCAGATGGTTCCTTCGAGGATTGGAGTGTGGAGGAACTCATTGTGGATTTGTGATTGCATCTGCATTTTTTCCTCATGTGTATTTGTTTTGTTTGTATATTATTATAACTATGAAGAACGATTTATTCTGTAATGCAGATAACTGAATGAGAGAGCTACTCTTGATCCTTGCTGGTAGAGAAATTTTTGCATAAATAAAAAGAGTAACTGCCCATTCCCTTTTTCTCCTTTATATGTATATATAGAATATTTAATCAGTGATTGAATCGAAGAAAAGCTTACCTCGGAAGGTCTTCTCGTCGGTTGCTTGCTGGCTTCTAGTGAACAGCTTAAAGAGCTTAGCAAACTCTTCTTCAGGATTTTCAAAACCCGCCTCCTTCAGAGAACTAACAATCTCATTAAGGGGAACGTTCAAATCATGCTCCCTACCAACTGATTTTAGACTTTTCTCCAGTTCTTCACGTTCTGGAAACTGCGATAGGCTCTTCCCCATGATAGATAAGAATATCGGAAAGCTGACACCTTCTTCTTCAATCTCTGCCGTAGCAGTTTCATTCTCAGGTAACATTCTGGACCATTCTTCATCTGTCAATGTCTTCCCCAATGTTGTATATATCTTGGTAAGATCTTTCCTACTAATTATACCATCTTCATCGCCATCTAGCAATTGGAACGCATCTTTGAGTTTATTTATGTAGTCCTGCGAAAGTTGATTAAATGTTAGTGATTCACTATGGTCCATAATTATTCAAATTTGTTTTAATTATCGATCCGATATAACTCTTTCCCCTGACTTTGTTGCATTGTTTGGAATTATGAGAAACGTATGAAAAATAAAGATGAAAATAATAAAAGTTGATAAATCTTGTCAAAAAATGCTGAGGAAAGAGAAAGAAAGAGAAAAGAGCAAACTGCAATATGTCGGATGTTAAACAATTACTTAAAGAAGCTAAGCAAGGACTGAAATGTCGAGACTATGAGGAAACCATTGAGATATCAGAAAGGGTTCTTAAATTAGACCCTGATAATTACTTTGCACATATCTTTCTAGGGAAAGCATTGTCGAGTCTTCCAACAAACAATGATGTCAGTTCAAATTCTAATTTACAGCGAGCCACTACTCATTATATATCTGCTACGAAGCTGCTTCCTGACAATCTTCTAGCGTGGAAAGGTCTTTTCCTTTTATTTAAGACCACTGAGGTTGTTCCAGATATACTTTCGTATGATGAATATTTTGATTTGTGTGGTCAATATGCAGATGCACTCTTAAAGCAGGAACAATCTCAAGTAGAACTAGTAAATGACATAAAACTACTAAAGAAAACACACCCAGATTGCCAAAAGGCTTTTTACCAGCATTTGAAACCTGGATCGTTAATGGCAGAAACTATCGGTCGTCATTTGTCTACATCCCAGGATGCCTTATTAAATCTTATAAGGATATTGACAAATACCGAAACCACGGAAATTGGTAAGGCCGTTAGTCAGAACAGGCTGAAATTAAAAGCTAGTGATCCTGATTATCAAATTAAATTAAACTCATTTTCTTGGGAAATAATTAAAAATTCAGAAATTGATCAGCTATACAACCAGTTGGTAAATATTCTCACTGATGATCAGTTAAGAAGTGAAATTGAAAACCAGTGGCTAGAGTACAGAATGAAAGTGTTAAAGTCAATGCCGTTGGATGTAAAAAAGGATTTTTTTACAAAAGTTAAGAATATGGTCGAAGATATGGTTCTTGTAAACCATCAATCGTTGCTTGCGTGGCAAAAGTTTTTTGAGTGGACAGATTACGAAGATTTAGATAACATGGATGCTGCACTGATACTAAAGTACTTCAAGAAATTTCCTAAAGATCCGTTGGCCATGATTCTTTATTCTTGGCTTTCTTCAAAACTATCCAAGTATGATGTCAAGAGTTTGGAATCGGCTAGCCAATCATCGGGAAGTAATAATAACGAAAAGAAGGAAGCAGACATCAAGGTTATAGACGAGGGTGATGAACATGAAGTTAAAGATCATGGTGAAAATGAAACAAAAGAAGATGATGAGGAAGACCTTGATGACATAGAAATCGGTTTGCTAGAAGATGAAGTTGTGACTGTATTAACGGAAAATATTCTCAAGTGTAAGAATAACATTTTGGCGCATCGAATCCTCTGTCAATATTATTTACTCACCAAAGAGTATGAGGCAGCATTGCCATATATTAAAAATGGTATTTCTCTGATTGCCTACAATATAAAGGATTTAGGGGTTTTTTTGCCATTAACCAAAAGAGAATTTTCTCTGGATTTGGCCACTGTTTATACATATGTCGATGCTCCGAAGGACCACAATGCTGCATTAAGGTTATATGATAACATTTTGTCTGGTGATTCTGACAACATACAAGCCAAAATGGGTAAAGGTATAATCTTTATTGAAAGGAAGAACTGGAAAGATGCTATGACATTACTAACCGAGGTACATGAACAATCTCCTGACAATCTGGAAGTTTTATCCGAACTTTCATGGAGTAAGGCCCATATGGGTCAAATGGACGAGTCACTGATTGGTTTGGATACTGTTGTAAAGGCTATTAAGGGTATGGATTTACGTTCAATAGATTTTAGAGCACTAAACTTATGGAGACAAGCCAAAGTTTACATCATGATACATACCTCCAGCAGCGACCCTCAACAGGAAAATATTAAGCGCGCATTTAAACTGCTCATTCAAAGTATTAAAATCTTAGATACTTTTGCCCCTGGGTTTTCCACATTAGGCGATATCTATTGCCACTATTATAAAGACCATTCAAGGGCTTTTAAGTGTTATTTCAAAGCCTTCGATCTAAACGCGGGTGATTATACGGCCTCGAAGTATATTACCGAAACCTATGCAAACAAGCCCAATTGGCAAGCTGCATCCTCCATCGCCTCAAGGTTAATCAAAGGTGAAAAGGCGAAGGCAGAACTGCGTAAGAATAATTGGCCATTTAGGGTCGTGGGAATTGCACACTTGGAGAAACAGGAGGAAAGCGATTCTATAGAGTGGTTTCAATCTGCTTTACGCATCGATCCGAATGATGTTGAGTCATGGGTAGGCCTGGGACAAGCTTACCACGCGTGTGGTCGTATAGAAGCGTCGATTAAAGTTTTTGATAAAGCAATTCAGTTAAGACCCTCTCATACTTATGCACAATACTTCAAGGCTGTTTCTTTGTGTGACATTGGTGAATATCTCGAAAGTTTAGAGATTTTAAAAAAAGTATGCCAAGAAGATTCAACAGAAGAATCATTCCAAAGTGCTCTAGTGGAAGTTCTTATGAAGTACTCCTTGGATTTATATTCCCAAGGATTTTTGCTCAAATCAGTTTCAATCGCCAATGACACCATTGAGAGGATCAAGGTGATCATAACCGAATTGAAATGCATTAATCAACGGGTTTGGATATGTCTTTCACAAGTTTTAAGACTATTCATTTGGATAGAGTCAAAAGTTGATACTTTACCAGTCGAATCGCTAGTATCAATTTTTGAAACTTCTGAACTTTCTGGGAGTAAAGAAATCGATTCCATTGACGATATCAAAATCGAAACTCTACTTGATAGTACTATTGATGATAATGTGTCCATTGCGTGCAAGTTTTTGATCCTTGCTTCAAAATACAGTGTCTCCAACGAAAACTTTTCGGATATTGCCGGAATAGTTAGAGCCTCATACTGGTATAACATCGGTATATCTGAGCTCACTGCATTCATAACCTTGAAAGAACCACAGTATAAAAATGCTGCTGTTTTTGCTTTCAAGAAATCGATTCAGTTACAATCTAATGCAAGTGAAACTTGGATTGGACTAGGAATAGCAACCATGGATATAAACTTTCGCGTCTCACAACATTGCTTTATCAAAGCAACTGCTTTGGAACCTAAAGCTACGGATACTTGGTTCAACTTAGCTATGTTGGGTTTGAAGAAAAACGATGCTGAGTTCGCTCAACAAGTTCTTAATAAACTACAAAGCCTTGCCCCACAGGATTCTTCACCATGGCTAGGAATGGCCTTGATCCTCGAGAAACAAGGAAACGTTATTGAAAGTTCTAAGCTGTTCGCCCACTCCTTCATATTATCTAATGGAAGATCAAAGGCCGCGCAATTTTTGTATGCTAAAAATGTTCTCGAAAATCACATTAATAATGGTGATGACGAAAGAGATATTGAGATAGTGGAAAAACTAACCACTACTTCAATAGCTTTAGAGCAGTTTTTTAAGAAAAGCCCCGAAAATCCATTTGCTCTTCAGTGTGCTTTGTTAACTCTTGAAAGGTTACATCACTATCAACATGCAAACGAACTCGCAAATCGATTAATAGGAATATTGGAGAAAAGGTTTGAGAAAACTCAGGATGAAAGAGAATTATTTACTTTTGGAATAATTAAGGGACAGTTTGCCCGTATTCACCTAGGCTTAGGAAATTTTGAACTCTCTATAGAAAACGCAGAGCTTTCTCAAGGTATCATATCTGAATCTAGCGATCGAAATTCAATGAAAACCAAAATATCCAATCATATTTGCCTCGGCTTAAGTCATTTCTTTCTCAATGAATTTGATCAGACTTTAAGCCAATTCCAAGAACTACTCAGTGTCTCGAAGGATTCCAAGCATTTGGTTATTTTAATCGCGAAGGTTCTTTATGACGTAGGTGAGTCAGAGGCAAAGGAAATTGCTTTGCAAGAACTAACAGAATATATAACCATTAAAGGAGCGGATTTGCTAATTACACTAACCATTGCAGCTATGTCAATCTTGGACGGTAAGCGCGAAGATTTAAGTATTATTTTGGAGGAATTGAAAGCTTTACCACTATCGAGTCAAATAATTGATAAGCACAAAGACGCGCCATATTTGATAGAAGAGATTACAAAAAGGCTTCATTTTAATGATACCGGTAAACAAGTATGGCAAAGAAGTGCATACTTTTTCCCAAATAATCTGAAGGTTTGGGAGATGCTAAATAAGACTATTCAACGTAGAATAGCATCTGATGGTCAAAACAAAGTGACTGCGGAAGATATGAGTATATTGTACTGTGAAACTAAAAATTTAAGAAGCGTTCAAAGGGGTATGTTTCTATGCCCTTGGAATGCATCTGCAGTGCAAGCTTTAAGGGAATGTTTCTAGAAATGTGGATTTCCAATGGCTTTATTGGCTTCACATATCAATGGCTTACCAATATAACCAGAAGTTAAATATATATATAGATATATATATATATAATAAATTTTATCTTTTCTATAGAGTGAGTATAAAGGTAACTAAAAGAGTTTATCAGTTGTATATGGTAATTATGCCATTTGGAAAACTTCCCAAAGTGAAAGTAATCTCGATAAACGTGCAAAGACGTTCAGTTCTCTTTCATTAACCATCTTTAATTGGTTTAATTCACTTGGTAATAATAATTCATTTTCTTTTCCCTTAACGTCATCTCTGTTTGCCTTCTTTAATAAGGTAGAATTTTCTTGTTTTAATCTTTCTTTTTTGAAGAGTAGATTTGCCATATTCCATTCCAGGTTTTGCTTCATGAAATTATAGGAATGCGTTTCCTTGCATCTGAATAAGAAAACTGCCCTAGATGCAGATCTGTCAACAGTTCTAGGAACTTCTTGGATCTCCACAGAATTGTACCGAATTAGAGATGCCAGGGTAGATCTTATATCCTTTTCCTTCATTAACGCAGTTGAGTTGATGATTTTTTCGGAAACCAATTTATTATCGCGAATGCAACGGCTTAAACGCATGGCAGATGGCCCCAACGTTGAAGCAATTATATACTCATAAACGGATGATTTTAACGCCGGCATTAGTTTACTATATGGAACATAATAAACACCCGGTTTGGTTTCACTTAAGAAGGGGAAATTTGATGATGCTAAGAGTTTTAAATGACTATTTATCAAAGAGGCCGAGTGAGGGTCTTCAGTATCTGCGTCTAGATCATCTTCGTCTTCGTCTTCGTCTTCTTGTTGTGTATCTTCGCTCTCTTGGAGGGATTTAGTTATAGCAGCAGGTAACGCAGGAATCACAAATCCGTCCTCGGTTTTCAATTTTTTACCAGGCAAAGGTGTAACAGCGTTTGGACTAGAACGTTTTTTATTATTTGATGGCTTCCTGGTTATCAAACTGCCACGCAAATCCAATTCAGTGGGAATGTGTCTGGCCAAGTCAATAGCATTAAAAGTAAGTCCTGGAGTCTTCTCCTCGACAAGTTCTAATTCATCCTGAAAGGATTTAGCCTCCTCTAAATCTTGTAAAAGTCCTGTTTGAGTGAGTGGGTCTATAATGCTAGGAGATTTTTGCTCTGTGAGCCTTAATGCAATTTTGTAAACCTGAGCTGTCACTGAGCCGACTCTCGTCCTGGCCAAATTAGTCAATTGTTTAGATCTTCTGCCCTTCATGAACCTATCCAAATTTATTGTCAAGGATACTGTAGGTTTTACAATCCTTAATGAAGTCTTCGGATCAATTGTTAGGATTTGTGAAAGTTCATTTGGTTTATTTATTATTTTAGCAAAATCAGTTTTTGCATTCATTTTTGCTTGAGACCTCTTCTTCAAATCAGATAGCGGGGAATTTCTAGGAATAGCTTTGTAATGTTTGTCATATAGAAACTGCCACAGATCTTCGATTGGGGTATAATGCAATTTAGATATTTGAATCAGATACCCCATTTCACACAACTGCACAAATAATGATGAGATGGTGTACTTTGTGGAATCTGATGTGACACTGCTTAAATAATCTTCCACGGTCAAGGAGCCTAATGATATAACGTTCTGCACAATTTCAGCCACCATCTGCTTATGCTCCTCTTCATCACCAACACGCATTTGGCTAATAATTTCATCAATAATCAACCCTGAGTAGAGCAAAAGATGAATTCCTTCCTCGTTATAGTAATAGTATGTTGTCTTCTTCCCGGATATCGCCGTTTCTTGCAAGTACTTGACACATCTCAATTGCGTTAATGACACCAGTGTGGTCTTGGTACTGTCTACGTCCATTCCATCTATTTTCTCCACCAGTTCTCGCACACTCAATCTCCCAAGCGCAACTAACATGCTAATTACAGACGCCGCTCTTTCACCTAAGTGTGCCTTCACCAATTCTTTGTATAAAAACATACCAGGATTCAGAGTCCGTTGTTCCAATGAAGATATGGTCATAACATCCTCGGGTGTGACCAATCTTTCTGATTCGACAACGCCCTCGCCTGCTTGATTGTTTTCATTCAGTGCATCTCCCAGTAGCTCGTCCATTTTAATCTTGGACAACAAGTCTTTCTGATGATATTTCACCGCTCTCTATTGTTCTCAGTGACATTCTCTACTATTATCCTGATCTGATTTTTTTTTTTCAATGCGATGAGCTTTTGAAAAGTTTGTATCGTTCTCGACGAACCAATAGATGGTCCGCCCCGTCTTATATCCGTTAGCGTACCAAGTATATATATATAAAGAACAAGGGCCTTTTCTCTGAGCCTTTACTGATGCAATTCTGGAAGTTGATTTAGTTCTTAACAGGGGTGTGCTCGAACTATTAGGACGGGAGAGTTAAAAAGTACTAAAAGAAATAAAGAAGAACGTTGATGTTGTCTGCAGCTAGATTTCAATTTGCTCAGGGGTCAGTTAGAAGACTAACTGTTTCAGCAAGAGACGCTCCCAGTAAAGTGTCTACGTTGGCCGTGAAGGTTCATGGTGGGTCTCGTTATGCATCCAAGGATGGTGTGTCCCATCTTTTAAGCAGATTCAACTTCCAAAATACAAACAATAGATCGGCCTTGAAATTGGTCAGAGAATCCGAACTATTAGGGGGAACTTTTAATTCAACTTTGGATAGGGAATATATCACCTTGAAAGCTACTTTTTTGAAAGACGACCTTCCCTACTATGTTAATGCCATAGCAGATGTATTGTATAAGACTGCCTTTAAACCTCACGAGCTAACAGAATCAGTTTTACCTGCTGCCAAATACGATTACGCGGTTGCTGAACAATGCCCGGTAAAAAGCGCAGAAGAACAGTTGTACGCCATTACATTCAGAAAAGGTTTGGGGAACCCATTATTGTACGATGGCGTGGAAAAAGTTAGTTTGCAAGATATTAAGGACTTTGCGGACAAAGTGTACACCAAGGAGAACTTGGAAGTTAGTGGTGAAAACATCGTTGAGGCCGACTTGAAGCGATTTGTTGACGATTCATTGTTAAGCACTCTACCTGCAGGTAAGTCGTTGGTGAGCAAATCTGAATTAAAATCCTTTGTAGGTGAAGAAAATAGAGTGAGATTTATCGGTGACTCCGTCGCGGCTATTGGTGTCCCAGTGAACAAGGCTTCTTTAGCACAATACGAAGTGTTGGCCAACTACTTGACATCGGCACTCTCTGATCTTTCTGGTTTGGTCAGCTCCGCTAAACTTGATAAGTTCAGTGACGGTGGCCTGTTCACTTTAATTGTTAGAGATCAAGACAGCGCTGTGGTGTCTGCTAATATCAAGAAGATTGTTGCCGGTTTGAAGAAGGCTACCGACCTGTCTCCTGCTGTAAATTACACTAAATTGAAAAATGCTGTCCAGAATGGAGCTCTTTCCAGTCCAGTTGAACTAAAATTCGACGGCGTGAAGGACTTTAAGTTGGGTAAATTCAACTACGTAGCCGTTGGTGATGTTTCAAACTTGCCATATTTGGACGAATTGTAAAAAAGGAAAGAAGGTGCATAAAACAAAAAATCACAGCCAAATATATATATAAAAGTTACGCACACTTTTTCTAATCAATATTCACGCAGATATCGAAAATAGAAACGAAACAAAAAAAAAATAATATAACAAAAAATCAAGTAACAACATGTAGGACCAATAACCCTCATTATTTATTCCTCCCCTTTTTCAAATTCTTACTGAACTAGTAAATATTTATTTAATTCCATTTTCTTTCTTTAGCACTCCCTGCTCTTTCCGCCATAATTTTATGTTTAGGCTCCTTTTATTCCCAACAGATAATTTTTTTGTCCCATACTACGAATTCACTAAGAGAGGAGCCATGATCGTGGCATTCTACTTGCCAAATGACCCGACCACGTCGCAACCATGAGACACAAGGTCAAGAACTTGTGTATTTGTATATCACTTTAAACTTAACATTTATCACCTTATCAAAAACAGCATGTACGCAGTCGTAGATGATGTTCTGTCATGTAAATCACAAATCAGTTCATCATCGCCTTCATCCTAGCATCGGAGATATGTAACTTAAAACCGGGTTCCTGCGTATGCATCTGTCCATGTTAAAGAAAGTCTTATATTTTCAAGCGCCCGAGGCTGAAAACAATGGCTGCTTCTACACGATGGCCCCCGAGAGCTCTCTAGAAGACCGCACAGTGCGCAACAACGGAAGAGAAATGCCGGGCCCGTCTATCAGCCAGCTGCAACTGTATGGTCGAGCCGAAGTTTTTCTTCAGAGAAACAAGCGTAGGCAGATTAACATTAGTGTTCCACTATTGCGCAGATGCAGCCAACTTACAGATTACAATAGCCGGTATTCGCATTGGTGGTCCAAACGGATGAACGCTGTACACTGAATACCGTACCATGGCACGCCAATTAATAAGGGAGGATGAAGCATGAGCAATTATACGCTTATATCACGCCACATAAGGAAGACATCAAACCTCATAACGCACTTTCTTCCGTTGTCAAAAAAAAAGAGATATCGACGACAAAAGGACGACGATAAAATTCCCCAGAGAAATGTCTGCAGAGAATTTGTCTTTCTCTGTTAATACATTCTTCAAGGGTGCCGTAAGGCTGTTTTCCTGGAGGACAAATCTGGCTGCTTCAAAACCTGCGCGTCCGTGGTGTCCCCTTTTTTTAAGTGAATATGTGCATCAGATTTTTGTATTATACTGCTTCGACATAACTTGCCTGAACTGATCACCCCCACCGTTTATCCCTCAGCGCTTAATGGTACGAAAGGAATGAGAAAAAAGAAGGAAAGTTTATTCGTATCAATTTCCTTATTTATCTATCACCTTCTTCCCACCCTCTCTAACAAAAGACTAATCTAAACATGATAAAATGTAGTATAGGGAGGGTATACACCACACCACCTTCTGAGAAGAGGAAAAAAGGAAAAAAGGAAAACAAAAAAGGATTTACATCGGGAAAGCCATTCCCATATAAAATCGAGGTATGTCGTAGTGGTTTTGGCTGAGTCGACTTTTGCTCTCTTGCAGTATCGGTTTTCACGATTCATTTTTCTTGTCTTTTCTCTTCCTTTCTTTATTTTTATTTGCCCTGTTTTACATGGTACAGTACATTAAATATTATATAATCCAATTGATATGTCTTCTAACGATTCAAACGATACGGAAAAGCAGCACACTCGTTTAGACCCTACTGGTGTCGACGACGCCTACATTCCTCCAGAGCAGCCGGAAACAAAGCACCATCGCTTCAGGATTTCCAGAGACACACTTAGAAACCACTTTATTGCCGCAGTCGGAGAGTTTTGCGGGACGTTTATGTTTTTATGGTGCGCTTACGTTATCTGCAATGTTGCTAACCATGATGTGGCACTCGTTGCAGCACCTGACGGCTCCCACCCGGGTCAATTGATCATGATTGCGATTGGTTTCGGGTTTTCCGTCATGTTTTCCATCTGGTGCTTTGCTGGTGTCTCTGGTGGTGCTTTGAATCCCGCCGTTTCGCTTTCCTTGTGTTTGGCAAGGGCCGTCTCTCCAACAAGATGTGCTGTTATGTGGATTTCGCAAATTGTTGCGGGAATGGCCGCTGGAGGTGCTGCAAGCGCTATGACCCCAGGTGAAGTCCTCTTTGCCAATTCTTTGGGGCTGGGCTGCTCCAGGACTAGAGGCCTGTTCCTGGAAATGTTCGGCACTGCTATTCTCTGCTTGACAGTTTTAATGACTGCTGTTGAAAAGCGTGAAACTAACTTTATGGCCGCGCTGCCCATCGGTATCTCCCTGTTTATTGCCCATGTCGCTTTGACTGCCTACACAGGCACAGGTGTCAACCCAGCAAGGTCTTTGGGAGCTGCTGTCGCAGCTAGATATTTCCCTCACTACCACTGGATTTACTGGATCGGCCCCTTATTAGGGTCTATTTTAGCATGGTCTGTGTGGCAATTATTACAAATCTTAGATTACACTACCTATGTTACTGCTGAGAAGGCTGCCAGCACCAAGGAAAAGGCTCAAAAAAAAGATCAAACTAGCAATTCCTCTGTTGCGACTGAAGTTTGATCTTCCTTTCCACCTCTCCGTTTTTTCTCGCTCATTATTATCACCTTTTAAGCAAAGCTAATTAGATTAATTTTTATTCTTTTCTCTTTCTATACATTATCTGTACTACTAAACAGTAATAATTCTTTTTTAATATTATTCGCTCTCGCATATGACACAAAATTATAATTTTGAGCGAAACTAGTAAGATTAATAATTATCCTTTATTTTTTTTCTATACATCCTACATACTGATGACAAGCAATTAGTATTTTCAATATCCCTTCCTCTTGTACATGATTTTTGGAGCTTTATAACCGATCTTAGTGTATAGCAGCTGTGCTCTGTAATTTGACTCATCCGTACACCAATACACACTTGGCGTGCCAAGCTTATCAATTTCACCGTAGACAAACTCAATTAGTTTGACTCCCGTGACTTTGGCCCTAGAACCCACATCGACATAGAGATCATTGACGTAGACCTTGTCCTTGAAATCCCAAGTAGTCACATGGCTAAAAAAGTTTATCATTCCTATATTTTTTCCGCTCGACCTCTCCACAGCCACAGCTGTCCACATTTTAATGTTAGAATCTAGGAATCTGTTGAAATTGAAATCGTCTAAGTCATTCGAAAACGAAACTTTATAAAATTTTTGATAGGATTTCCAGAGCCGTTGCCAACCCTCCTTATCGTTTTCGGTTACAAACCTTATGATAATGTTATCTTCGCTACTGTTGGACATATTATGCATGATGGCCTGTTCGTTTTATTGATATATAGCATATTACGAACAATTTCGGGGCTTTTTGTCTATATATGGAGTACACAATCTCTATAATTATCACTCCCCTAATACAATTAGTAATTTTTAGAGACCTACCCGTTAGTTCCGTTTATAAAAATGTTCAACCAATAGAAGCAAATCAGAAAATAACTGAAATGCATAACCAATATAACGTAAGAAACTGAAGCTAATACAGAAATCAAACGGAAACATAATACTGTACGAGGTAGGCCTGAATTTAAGTTTTGCAAACATCTAATGAAATCATGAAATTTTAACAGTGCGTAGAATGTGGCGTCAGCCGCATACTATGCAGTCCTTCTTTCCTAAGGTTCGATTTGTTTTTGCTTTTGCTTTTGGCTCTGAAAATTTCCAAAAAAGGTGGTAATGGGGTTTGAATATGCTTCAATTGGAGTAACTATCTAGTAGCCCAGCGCGTCTAATTGGATCTTGCACTATACATTCATCAACTATTTACCACTTGCATTTGTACAGCAGTAATAAGCGATACAAAACAAACAGATGTTCATATCACATTCCTTTACAGCTGTAAGCAGAAACTATTAATGGCTAAGTTGGTCGCATGCATGACTCTTTTCCACATTGTTCCACAAACCAAAAAAAAAAAAAGTAGCTCCTATTTTGACACAAATGCATTCTTTTCCAGGTAACTATAATCTGGATGTAGAAAAGAAAAGGCAGAGTAATAGAAGTGCAATATATATTGAATCAGAGATCATCGTTATTGTTTTGCATAGCTATGGAGATATAATAGTGGTTTTACATACTAAAATAGTTCTTTAACTATAAGATAGAAGAATAAAAGCATGTGCAGGTGAAAGAAAATAGAAAAAAAGCTTTAATCACGGATAGTGCCCTGGAGCATAGCCGAAGTAGCCCTTTGCCGTATCAGTTATGTTTTTGAGCGGATAGCCAACCCCATCAGCACCGGCATATGGGACTGTATTGCCCCACCAATTGAAAGCTGTGTCTTTATATTGGACTGCAAAGAAAATGATAATAGCTGACAAAACTAAGCCTGTTGAAAAGCCTGCCGATAGCACGTAATTGTATTTCTCCCATAAATTCAAATGGTGTCTCTTCATGTAGTACTGGGAAATGTAACTAACAATCATACCCGATGTATAGTACATCAGGTTATATGGAGGGCTCATGTTTAACATTCCACCTACGAATAACATCGGGTCGAAATATTTTGGATAAAATTTACCCCAACGTTTCCAAACACCAAATAAAATACCTATACACGCACCTATCAACCAGCACCATTTAATGATTGGATAAATATAATTGAAAATTCTTTTTGGCCCAATCGCACCCCAGACAACGGAAGCATTGTAGTAGGTCACAGCATCAGGGCAGGTAAATTTTGCGTTTTGATGAGGAGTACAGAAGTCTTTGATATTGGAGATCTGCCAGTTTAAGACACCTAGATTAACAAATATCTGAATAAGAACTATGATACATTGTCCCCTAAATAGAGCCATTGGCGGAATTTTACAATAGTGTGCAATTTTCAAATTAGAAACATAATTGTCTGCTTGACCGTCGATGTTATAACCAAAAGCTTTTAAAATCATAATAGCAACCGGATTACCTGGTAAAGCGTATCCCATCACCATTTCAATTAACAAATTCAAACCAAAAGAATAACCGGTGGTTGCTTGTAAGATAGTGGTTGGGATCAGGAAGACAAAATTGAAACCTAAGGAGACAAAGAGACCCCAAACAGGTGTATTGGTTGGGTAGTGCTCTACAACAGCTATACCTACAATGAGTGAAGCTATCAATATTGCAAAATACCACCAATCTGGAACTTCTCTGTAGTTTTTCATTGCATTAGAATGAGGGTCATCGTAGTCATCTAGAAGCCTATAGTTGTTTTTGAACATGATGGCCCAGGTTGTAAGCTTTCTTAAAGCCCACAAATTCAAAGTCCAATCTTTAAAAGCATTGAATAATAGTTTTGAGTGTACAATAAACGACCATGTAATCATAAGAGGATATGCGCAAATAAAAGCGCCATATGTTACCAAATTTCCGGCAGTATAGTATGGTGGTGAGTAACTTTGATATTTTTTCACATCTAATTTGTTGTCGCTGTCTAATATCTTAGTAACTTTAAAGGAATTGCCAGTGTTTGTATACAAAGAATTTGTAAATATTGGCAGATATTGACAAATCATATAATTACTATAATATACTGCAATGACGATTAAAGCTGCCAAGATACAGCCAAGGTACTGTGTTAAGTAAGACCAGAATGGATAGACCAATGGAGAGTTAAACGATATAACATTCCAATCAAAGGATGAGATGGGATTAATCCCAAGACCAGTAACACCTCCAGTAATATTTGCGAGATTAATGCTAGTTGGTTTGATCCAGGTCATCCAATTAAAAGTGTTCAGAATGTTAATGATGAAAGTGGGAAACCAGTTATAAACGAACATTACGAAAAAAGTCAAAAAGAAGAACTTATACCTGCTCATACCAGACTCGTGCTCTTCTTTGCCCAATAGAGCTTTGTTTATAGCAATAGTTGGCATCACTGTTGGCCATAATGCACGAGCTGGATAAACAACAAATTTCCTAAGAATCCCAGCAAATCCGAATCCAATAAATTGTACAGACAACGATAGTAAGAATTGGTAGCCAAACGAAAAGGCAGAATGGTAGAAGAGTTTTTGCGTCAAAATATTGTAATGTGTGTAGAACGCGCCTTGACAAATTGCATATAACAAGGTTGAAAACATTTGCTTTTTTTGAGTTCATGGTTTGTCGATATTGATACCATACTTCCTGCCTCTGATGGTTATAGTCCAGTAGGGCACAGTTTTTGCCCAAGCTTTACCACAGACGTACAAAAACATCTGGATAATTGGAGTATCCAATGAAATCGAAACCACTCTGTGAGAAAAGAACTCATTAAAACCGGAACCAATTATAGACAAAATTATTGCCAAAAAATATGCTCGAAACGTCTCTACTGGAATGGTGGGGTCGTCATCAGGATCAACGACAGCCCTAACCTCTTGATATGGAGAATGAAATTTGATGGCAGAAGCAAATGCCCTAATATCAAAGCTATCGTACTCATCAATCCCTCTTTTGAATCTAAATCTTTCAATGCGGCCAATCTTTTCCACTCTTCGTATTGGTTATATGGTACATTTTCGTCATCCTTGTAGTATATAACGGAATCTTTTAATATTTTGAAGGAACCCTCAAGCGTCAGCTCAGGCATTTTTTTGAAGATATATGCAACATCTTCTGGGACATCATAAAGAGAGCGGTTTTCATATCCTAACTTCTTCATGAAGTGCAGAATCTGTTCATCTGTACACCAATGAGAAATATCGGATGAGTGATTGGAAAGCCTCAGAGAGTACTCAACACCTTCGGCATAATCCACAATACTCTTTGTTGATACCTTCTCGTTAATTATAATATTATCTTTGATTGTTTCGCTCATACTTCTTCAATGCTTCAGCTTCCTGGAACTTCAATACACAATTTCCTGGTTTTCTGTTCTTATATTTGAAGCTTTTACAGCAGGAAAAACTCAAGTAATAAAATAGCTGAAGAATCGAATTATTGAGACAGAAAACAGTACTTCAGTCCCATTTATAGTTATTTTCAAAAAGAAAGGAAACTCAGTAAAAAGGAATCAGTATCATTAACGCTTCTTATCTTTATTTTTAGTGACACGTGAAGGGAAATGACTAAAATATTGATTTGATCTATTATTATGATCGAATAATAATCTACCATTCAAATGTATGATAAACAGCTTTCAGTTGTGCAATAGCAGTAACAACATTCTTGATAAGAGAATAAACTCTAAGAGTTACAGGGCGAACGAATATTCCGTAAGCAACAGATTGATATCGGCTACAGCAAATGGCAGTCTACGTTTTCGGTAGACTAAAACAGGAGCCGTGGAGAGATTAGACTACTTCAGCAGTGTAGAAGAGCCACAAGGTTATTACAAGTGTGGATTTATCTAAAGTTTATCAACGTAACTAAGTCGGGCAGCCACCCCCCCATTCTTGATGGTTGCTTTTACTGACACTATGATGTAAACCCTTTTTCCTCGCATAATGTTGGCTTCTTTACAAAGATAAAAATAGTAAGATAAGAAGTGTTGCAGCAATATTATGTATGTGTCACACCAGTAGGTTACCTTATGTGAGACGGATCCGTGAGGCGGATCACTTGCGGATCTATTTATTTTTTTTTTCGCGACTAATGCGGATTGATCATTGGTTTGTTGGCGTTCTTCTGTCTTCGTTTCTTACCGTAAGTTTTTCAGCGTGTGAGCCTGATACATCATGCCACGATATACCTTCGGTGGTGGTTCAGGGAGCTATTTCAACGGCTATCAATATATCGCCTTCTGTTGTTTGATCAAAATTAATATTGTATGTTTTTTATTTACTATTAAAGGGTTTCTATGGTATTGATTGTGAAACATTTAGCTCATTAGTAAACAATGTAATCTTTTTTCACTTATCTTTTTTTTCTCGTTTTCTGTTCTTATTATAGTTTCGTCTTTACACTCACACACCATAATTGGGACACCAATGGGGCCTTTTAATTCTAACCATGAGCACGTGACAAGTATATCTAATATGCCCATAATCCAGCCATCTTAATCGGAACCATTCTTCATTCTAAAAATCAAATAATGGCTGCTTTAGATACAGAGGATTCTTCATTAAGTGCAAATTCAGTAAATGTGGTATTTTTCGTTGTTTCCGTTGCACAATATCATACTAAGTCTGCGCTCCCTTCAATACACGGAATATACAAATAGAGGATACAAATATTCGAGTGGGAAAGAGCAGTGATGGAAATTTTAATTAGTGCTCGCTTATCACACTCTACTCTCTTATAATGCATATTAGTATTCTTTACCTTAACATGGCAAATTTTCCCTTCAAAACTATTTTCAAGATCAATAAACTACGAAAAATTAGGCGCTATTATTTCTCATAGTTTTGCTGTTTATGGACAGATACCTACTCTATCTGTTATTCATACAAGAAAAATTAGAAAAAAATATAAATTTGGGAGGCGGATTATCCCGTTTATAAGTAAGAGTAACTCGACTATCTTTCTGAGTAATCTACATATTTGTGAATTGATAAGACTTACATTTAAAAGAATTTCTACAGAATTCACTAGTGAGAATGAGTATAATAGCAGGTATCGCAGATTACAACGCATTGCCGGATCTAAATGGCTTCACCTTATTTTACTGTGACCTCACAAATTCACATTTCACATTTGGTTTTTATTGTATGTATCACTCGATTCTTTGTGGGGAAAACGCACCTCGCTTGAATTACTACAAACTTATCTAGTTAAAAGATGCTTAAGCTCAGCTTCCAGGAGACAGATCCAGAATAGAAATTTCGTATGATAGCTCTCATGTTTGTCTCTCTTCATCTCTGAATAAAAGAGTCACATAGCACCCAGCGGCAAAGGTTTCCTAAAATGCGGAACTCTAGTACTGTTCTCGAATTCATTTTACCATTAAAATAGATTTAGTTCAGTGGACGCCACTGTCGTTTCAGGGCTCCCAGTTTCGTAGCATCTCAAACATACATTCGTTCTCGTCAACAATTTTATGACCATGTACAAGACTGTAGACCCCTAAAATATACGACTCTGGCACCTGAGAAGTCCTTTATTTTCTATTTTAAGAAAAGAAAAATCTACAATTTTCCGTAGCAACCGTTTAGTATAGAAACCAGATAACATCTGAACGAGGGTTCAAACAAAGAACTTGGTTTTTTGGCTTTTTTCTTGGCCAACAGCTGCAGCTGCATCTAAAGGCACCTAAGAGGTACCTCCACTGTGAAAGAACATTCTTGTGCCCTGGAAAAGCAACGAAAGATGTAGGCAATATAAAGCGTGTCATCTCGTATACGGGACCTATGAAAGACGCATCGCTCCAGCACAGAAGGAAGCATCTCCATAATAACAGAACTGATATGTGAGAGATGAGAGTGGTGATCTGAGGCGTTTGAAATAGAAGACAGGTGTCAGATGATACCTCGTTTGTGAAGGATAATTGGCTGAGAAGTTTATATAAATGGAGCAGATTTGACGCCTATCTTTGTGAATATGCCTTCATTATTTCCTTCCTAGTAGGGCTTATATCAGCACTAAAAAACAAAACAAATACAATGGTCAAATTAACTTCAATTGCTGCCGGTGTTGCTGCTATCGCTGCCGGTGTTGCCGCTGCCCCAGCCACCACCACTTTATCTCCATCTGACGAAAGAGTGAATTTGGTCGAATTAGGTGTCTACGTCTCGGATATCAGGGCTCATTTGGCTCAATACTACTTGTTCCAAGCCGCCCACCCAACTGAAACATACCCAGTCGAAGTTGCTGAAGCTGTCTTCAACTACGGCGATTTCACCACCATGTTGACTGGTGTTGCTCCAGACCAAGTCACTAGAATGATCACTGGCGTTCCATGGTATTCTACTAGATTGAGACCAGCTATTTCTAGTGCCCTATCCAAGGATGGTATCTACACTGCCATTCCAAAATAGAGACGGGTGCATTTATGAGTAAATAACCTAAAGACATTAAAAAATAATGAAAAATAAAATTCCTCTTTCAATGGTATAAATAGTTGATTATATGAAAGTGTATATTTATATTCTAAACATATCTTATCCATTATAGTATTGTAAACAGTTTGATAAATACAGTGAGTCTAGAAGCAAAATTATCTTTTAGTCTATTGTTCTAGGAAAGAGATTGAGCATTGTAAGGGTAATGTGTATTATGTTCAATCAGGAATACTGAAGCCTGAAACGTGTGTCTTCGTATTCTTTTATTCTTCTCATAAAAATCATCAAAGAATATTATCATATATAAAAAATGGCAAATTGTTATGTAATTATATATGTTCATTAATTATAAAATATTTCTCTTCTCATCAAGAAAAAAATCAGTAGGTACTCATATTGAATTATAGTATTTTTTATTGATTATACCCGGGCATTGAAAATATACAGTGCACGCAATAGATAATATTCTATAATAAAGCCAGTTAAATATAGCAAAAAATAAAACTAAATTGATAATGTAAAATAGGTCCCTTATCTTTTTAGGATGCCGGTTCACAGTTGTTACATATGTGCCACTTTAAGATCAAGTTTGTAGAGCAGAGGTTATACGAGCTACAGGTTATAATGATGAAACCCTCAAGTTTTGTTGCGTGACTATTATTTACTACTACACTGACCAGTTATTTCTGTGATTTTGTTAGTGAGAGCATAAGGCAAATTTAAATGAAAGAAAATATTTTCAAATACACTGAATACTCTATTGAATTGTAGTGCTGATAATTCCAGTTACATAGGTATATGTCGAAATATATAAATTCCGGAGAAAGTATGAACAACATATTAACAGGCCTTAACTATGGCATCGGGTGCCATTTCAGAATTCTTCACCACTTAGGTCATGTTTTCATATCTTCAAGATCGATACCAAGGTAGTGAATGTTAAGACGAACTCTCGGATAGATCGACAATGAAAAGCTTTCAAAATAAAATTATGGATAAATGATTAGAAAATTCATTTTTTTTGATAGAGAAACACCACCAGAATCTTGAAAACAATTTACTTTGTCACTCAAGAAACTTCTTGGAACAGATTGAAGGATTCAAACTGAATACTTCTATATACTACAAAGAGCTATATTATGATTGATAAAATAGTGTAATGTTGCGTTGCCGAATGGGTAATATCATGATTTTTGCGACCATTCGAACCACATTCAAATAAAATATATGAATAATAGTGCAGATTAAATCTTTCAGGTCATGCAAAATCATTCGGCGTATAAACGCTTATTTTATATAGTTGAGTGATATGAATCTGTAATTGTTACTCAATATTTTAGTCACATCATGAACTTCCCCCCGATTGTTCTTCTGAATGACAAGCCATATTTAAAGTGCATGGTCTGCATGTATAGCAAAACCAATCAAACACAAAAATTGATTTGCAGAGTTCTCTAAAGCATTCGTGATCGAATTGCTGAATAGTCAAATAGATAGCTGGTTTTTTGAAACACCGAATTAAGACTGTATCAGTGGTAGAAAGGATTTTCTGTGAAATCTTTTCTATTTAGTTTCGGAGATTTTTGCTGTGCCTTTTTCAATTTGTCCCGTTGCATGAACATACATATGACTAAGTAATGCAGTTTGGTTTTGCGTAGTAAATCAAGGAACGCTCTATGTTTAAAAGCAAGCTATTGGTTTATCAATGAGGCCAAGCAGATGAAACACAAGTCCTATTGAGGTTCTACCGATGATGTTGTTATAGTCTTCCTAGCTTCAAACAGCATCTACATATTATATGAAATATAAACAACTTTAACATGCAACAATGAATAAATTATAAAATTATTAGGACCACCTTTGCCCATCATTCCATTTACTCTTACAGATATTCCAAGAGGGGCATAAATTCTTTAGTTGCAAGCCAGGATCGTGAAATTGCATTATATCTTCATCGCTGTCAACATTTTCATAGTATCTATCCTTGATGTTATACTCATGTTTGTCGTGATGGTAATAATAAAATAACCTGCTACCTTGTGATTAAACACGTCCGATCGCATTTGTAAATCTTCAGGAGAAGTCATTGTTTCAGCACTATACTGATAGTGACACGATTGAGTCAAGATGGCACCTTTAAAAAAACTGAGGGTAATGTATATATCTGTACTACTAGAGTCCCGCTTATAGGAAGAATCTTCAGTGTAATCGATTTCGTCAATAAAGTTGTAAACTGCACCAGAATCCATGAAATAATTCAAAACCGGAGAACCATCCAATTAAAAAGTGTAAAGAGGCTTACGAAGGTACACACATGTCTATCGTTCCCCAAGAAAGCACCTTCGTATCTTAAAAATGCGATACTAAAACCATCAGAAGTAGCCGATGCTACTGCCCTCGTATGGCTTATCCATAATACTGTAGTATTGACACCATCTCTTTTCTCAGGAACTAATCCGACAATGGGAACGCGTTCAGCGTCCACGACTGTTACATTAATGCCAGCTAAGTAGACGCCATTATACACCATAATAATTGAAATGAGCAACATGATACATCTCCAGGTTCCTCCAAAAAAATCTTGTTTTCAATTCGTTCGACAGAGCAGTCTTAAGCCCCCGACACCAATACAAACTCCTGATAGTCCAAATAGGGCTACACCAATCCAATCTTACCAAACTATATATATTTCTCATACCTTGAATGAAAGAATTGGTTTTATTATCGGTGATTTTAATTAGTAAGTGAACAGACAGATTTTGTGGCCGAAGAGTTAACTTGATCTTCACTGCAGCTTCAACAATGGCTGACTCGACTGGTTTATAATGAACCTATTTAAAGAATTATTACCATTTCACTGTTATGTAAAGTGCAAACCATGCTTCGTTGAGTATTGGATAATTAAGGCAAATCTTCCAGAAGCAAACAGATGTAAAATAAGTGTAAGTAAAAGCAACCTGATTTGCGGATAACCCATACAGATCTGTATATTACGGAGAGAAAGTTTAATAAATATTTTCAGGAACCGTTTTTTTTTGCAGGTAGAAGCCATTATGAACATTAATATTGAACAAGCAGAACAACTCGACGTAATGTGAAAGACCTGTTTTAAATTAAAGTTTCCATATCATCAAGAAACCAATAGATAGTAACCCAGATGTTAAACTAGTTGCAGGGATTTTATGGAACAAGCTAGGGATTTAGTTAAATGTATTCACCAAGAAAAAATTTTTGCATGACGGAATGAAAGTAATTCAACTTCCATCATTATGCATGTAATGGTTCCAGATATCCGATGCTAGAGAATGGCAGAATTACTAAGCCAATAAGACAATATTAACAGTAATAAAGTTTAATGGAAGATGAAGCGTCAAAAATTGGAAATATAGGAACTCCAATGAAAGTATATGAATAGGGAAAACTGACGTATTTGTATCAACATATATGTTTTTGATCCATTTTTTCAAGAATTGCTAATTCCAGGAGAACAAATGCTCTATATTCTGTTGACGGTACTCATTGAAACCGCCAGCACTTCATGAGGTTATGTGTATATTGGAGACTTCCCAATAAGCTACCTGGAAGTCAGATGTGAAATGTCATATGTTTGATTGATGATATTTCTGACTTTTCCATATACCTTGATTGTTCTGAACTACGTATTTCTCATATATTTTTCGTGCATTATTTAAATCTAATGGAATAGAGAATCAGATGACGATTCCATATCGTAGTTATCAAAATTGTACTGTTAAACGTGCGCATCGTACCATCGAAGAACACACTCGTTATCCCTTTCGGGAAGCGTGTTCCTCCATCCTTGTGGTGCGAAGCTGTTTCTTGGACGGGTCTACTTAATAAGCAGGTCTCCTATAGTATTCAAAAATAACGGTATCTCGTACTAACTGTAGTTCAACATCGCCAGGAAAGGTTTTAGAATCGCACATTCTCGTGTTTTTTTCTTTCGGTGATACAGAGGTGTTCATGTCTGGCCCAAGAACGACCGACCTGACCTGCCAGATATATCAACCAATGTCTACACCACTAAAATTCAACTAAAATATAACCTTAATACCAGAAATACCAGAAATACTTGTTCCTCCTCCTCTGATGAGGATATTTCAATGGAAACCGAAATAAACGAAACTACTGCTGAATCCAACTAGGATAACTTTACCAAACTTCGAATGTCCACCATCAATGATACGGGCTGACTTGGAATCTTCATCACTCATGTCTACCGACGAGAAAACTAATTCATCTATAGAAAGAACTCCAGAAGGAGTTCTGGTAGAGTTGACTTATCAAGGAATTCCCCAACCATTTGATTCAGAATATAATTCAATTTGCAGATATAAAACTAAACGTGTAAAAATTACTACGAAGAAACAAACGCGATTTCGCGAAGTAGAAATATATGATACATCACGTCCAAATGTTATATCAATTAGGTGACAATTTGCTCGAAGTTAAAAGTGCCAAACAAAGAAAGACGGTGTTTGGTACGAATGCAGTAGCAAGCACAAATAGACTTCCAACCGTGTTACGAAAAAAAACTATAATGCACAAACCGATTAAAATTTTAGTAATCAGTATTAATATAGTAATAAGAACTTTTTCGCGGCAATGATAAAACTTTAAAAACCTTTCTTGACTAACAATAGATCTGAAAAAAGGTCATCGCAGTCATGTATGAAAGGAATAGTTAGAACTCGTCGTAACCAGTAGTCAATAGCCGACTATTACTTCAGAGTTTAACCTTTATACACACTCTACCAATGCATTATTGCTGCGGACCGAGCTGAGTTGCGTGGATGAAGTTGTTTAACTAAAATACTAACCGACCCTTCAAGGCATCTAATTTAGTAGAATATCACTCGGAAAAGAGGACAATAAGTTTTGTGCGTGTAGCAGGATGGTTACACCCTGAGTTTTTTTGATCTGTGACGAACAATGGAAATGATAATAAATAATAGAAGGCGTTCTAGTTATTTCGATCTGCTAAATTGCACACGCTCTAACATAAAAAAAGAGTATCGAACTCTACACTTAAAAATTGTCACTACGAGATGCTTGTGCTTCTTTAATGTATGGCCTTAGTACAGGCCACCTGGATTTTTTTGAAGATAGAAGGTGGTAGAATCTGCCGCTAAAAAAGCGTTCACAATCAGTCCCGTCAAAGAAAAACTCTTCGTTCTTCCAGACTTTCTTTTCAAACAAGTATCTATTCATTTTCTTTGCAATTTCTTCCCAACCATTAGCACCAGCCTTCTGCTCATTTATAATCGTTGACAAAAATTGCATTTTGTGTTCCATGCCCATCAGCGAAACCCTTAGATTTGGGAAACCTTCTACCATCATGAAAAACATCCACCCGAGATACAAGGTGCGTAATAGTCGGAACATTCTCAGTGACCAATATATAGATAACAAAAAAATAAGGAATGGTTTTAATAAAGAAATATTGAAAATCCTCTTTAAAAACCAAGTAAGCTTAAACCGATGAGTTTCCTTGGGAAGCTGAGCGTTTTCCAGGTTAACGGGGCTCCATGATTTCTCACTATTAAACAACTTCCACCGTTTGTCAACTTCCGCAAAATAAGTCTGCACGGCCTCTTCGATGTAAGGAACGGATTCCTTGAATGACTTAATCCTTGCAGCTTCATCTTTTTGCAAAAAGAACGGTTCAAGAATGTTTCTTCTGAATGATTCTTGGCAGTCCCAGACATCAAAAAAGAAGTGCCTGGTATTCCAAGCTTTGCTCTCATACAAATACGAATTGAAATTTGCTGCAACACTTTTCCAATCATCAGTGTTCATACTTGGCGCATTCTTGGTAATTATTTTGGAAAATTCGGTAAGTTGTTTTGATAAGGCACGGTCATGAGATAGCGATTGAGTAAGAAGTGGAAAAAATAGCCCTAGCAACAGAAAAATTGAAGTTAAAAATGGATAAACCCAATCGGTGGACATTTTCCACCAAACACTAAGTGGCAACCATAATAGCAGCCAGATACGAAATGCTAAGGACTTATAGATCTCATACGAGTACCAGGTGAATTTATTTCTAAAAATATCTTGAGGTAGGACAGTCTCCTGGGATTCGAGATGTTTGGGAGATGATAACCCCATGCTCTTCTCGTCTTCAATATTAGTATCTTTCATTTTGGCGATGAGATGGCAGTTTGAGGTACCTGTCATTTAGAGTTGCAACTTCTGGCAGCTGGATTTATATATAGTTTGAAAAAAAAAAGCCGCCAAGCGGGCGCGCGTTATGCAACTGCTGATGACTTATTTAATCATATGATTGAAAAAGGACAAAAACGTAACAAGGTAATTTCTAATTATCAACTGGTTCACTTAATATGTATAATGAAGTTTCTTGCAATTATGAACATGCGTGCTTGCGGGTTTGCGGTAACCTTTGATTTACATGTAAGGTGCAAACAACGAAGCAACTGCTTCTACGGCAGCTGTTATATGGCCCGGAACCTATAATTTAGCACAGACTGCCTGTTGCAAAGCAATGCAAGTGTTTAGTAGAAAAAAGAAGTATATCGTTCCATTTGCTCACATAGGGAAGAGACTATTCTTTTGATATAATTGAAAGCAAAGTTCATAAAATCGATTAGTCTTCCAGCTATCAATTCCCCTTTTTTACACGGACTGGCACTATGAAACGAAGTGATGTAAAGTCCAGAGACACGGATCTTCTGAGACCATGGCCTCCGTGTAATTGTAGTCCATACCTGTTAAAAGAATCCGAAAAAACAATCTGGAGTTGTAGTATCTTTTATCTAACAGTAATATTGTTTTACACTCCAGGGCTCAAAGGCTGCAACACATAGGGCTAGAGCCGTGTATATACCTTTTTGACGCCCATGTCTTTTTGAAGTTTTGGCTGCGACACAGATATGTTTCGGGTGCAAATACATAATCTCAAAGCACGTTAATTGATGACTGTCTTATTATGTTGATAATTAGTGGTTTAGTAAATTGTAATAATTAAGAATAAGTCGTTCTTGCTTAATTCATATAAGAGAGGTATATAAAACACAGACTCGTTGGTTATATTAAACCCAAAGGTTCAGACATAAATCAGAGTGTTAATGATAAGAATTTAGTGATAACTCATCTTCTTATTTACTAAGTTCTGGTCAATTAATAGAACTTTATGCTATTAATGCAGTATTTCTAATATTAGAAATTGCCTACTCCAATTTATACGAATAAAGGTATAGTTGTAACCACATATTCCAACATATTATAGTATGAAACTACCTCATAGCGATCATACGAATATCATGGTGCATGCGAGATGGTTGTTCTGTTGACACCATTTAAAAAATTAGGATGTGTTAACTCATTAGGATTCATGATTGAGATATTTTTATATTTTGGTGATTATTGAGGTGATTTTTTGAGATTGTGATAAATATATGTATATAATGAGTAGACAGAATGTAGCAAACTACATAATATTATATGCAAGTAAGTGCACTTATATGATATCTGAGTCTGTAGAATATATTATAAGTACTAAAACAAGAATAAAGGTGGGTTTTATGGGTAAATGGCACAGGGTGTGAAGCGCTGAGGTAAGTGCCGTGTATGGTGATATATATAGTGGTAACCATGGCAACTGAGTGAGAGGTGAGGATGAGGAGCAGTGTGGCAGTGTGACAGTAGGGGAGTTGGGTAGAATGAGTAGGATGGGAGTAGTTTATTCTTAGCATCCGTAGGTGTATGGGGAGCTATTATGGAAAAGAAGAAGGCATGGTAGGTGTTGATATGTGGTGAGGTAGCTAGATGTGGTTAGAGGTGGGATGGGGAGTAGTGGTAGGGTATGATGTTAGGTATGATTGTTTACATTTGGATGTTTACATATGATTGTTTACGTTTGATTGTTTACATATTATATTAGGTATGTTGTAGAGGTAGATGGTAGATGGTAGGATAAGTGGTAGTGGTGGTTGAGTGGTGGATATGGAGTAGTGATGAGATGTGAAGGATGGCAGATGGAGAGTGTAGGCAGTGGAAAAGCAGGTAGGGTAAGCTAAGGCAGTGGGGTTGGAGTTGGAGAGGTAGGGTTAGACAGCGAGGTAGGGCTGATAGTAGGGTTAGAGATAGGGTAAGTAAGTGTGTACTTCTCGTGATGGTGATGGTGATGGTGATGGTAGTGATGGTGATGGTAGTGATGGTGATGGTAGTAGTGATGGTGGTAGTGATGGTGGTAGTGATGGTGATAGTGATGGTGATTGTGATGGTGATGGTGATGATGGTAGTGATGATGGTAGTGATGGTGGTAGGGTTAGTGATGGTGATGGTGATAGTGATGGTGGTAGTGATGGTGGTAGTGATGGTGATGGTGATGGTGATGATGGTAGTGATGATGGTAGTGATGGTGATGATGATGTGTGGGTGTGATAGTGGTAGTGGTAGTGATGGTGGTAGGGTTAGTGATGGTAGTGATGGTAATGGTAGTGATGGTGGTAGTGATGGTGATGGTGATGATGGTGATGATGATGGTGATAGAGTTAGCGATGGTGATGGTGATGGTGGTAGTGATAGTGGTAGTGGTAGTGGTAGTGGTAGTGATGGTGATAGTGATGGTGGGTGTGATAGTGATGGTGGGTGTGGGTGATAGTGGTGATAGTGGTGATGGTGTGGGTGTGGGTGTGGGTGTGGGTGTGGTGTGTGGGTGTGGTGTGGGTGTGGGTGTGGGTGTGGGTGTGGTGTGTGGGTGTGGTGTGTGGGTGTGGGTGTGGGTGTGGGTGTGGGTGTGGGTGTGGGTGTGGGTGTGGGTGTGGGTGTGGGTGTGGGTGTGTGGGTGTGGGTGTGGGTGTGGGTGTGGGTGTGGGTGTGGGTGTGGGTGTGGGTGTGGGGTGTGG